>NC_069501.1:1038588017-1038725517 GCF_027579735.1 Bombina bombina
ATAGACCTCCACCAATAGGGTGAGTATGAGTAACAGCTATTAAAATGCGAAGGACATTACTAATTAACACAACATAGTTACCATGGGTCGCAGACCAAGAGCAGATGTCTTATTATTATATTTTGTATGGGTAATCATCCAGGCCGTATAGACCTCACCAAATAGGGGGAGTTACAGAGATTAAAGTGCTAAGAATGGTAGTACTTAAAACACAACCTCGTTAAAATAGGTAGCAGACCACATGTCTTATTATTATAATTTTTCAGGGTAATCTGGCAGGCCATATAGAACTCCCACGATAGGGGGGGGGGACAGGGATTAAAGTGCTAAGAAAAGTACTAATTGACACAAGCTAGTTGGGTCCAAGAACGCATGTTTGATTATTAGAATTTATTAGGGTAATTATATATCTAACAAATATATCTATTTCTCTTCTATCGATTCTATCTAACTATCAATCTATGTATATCTATCTATCCTATCTATCACTATCAATCTATCTTCTGTCCGGGATGTTTTGAGACAGCCACTTTGGGAATGTTAGTTGATTTAGACCCATTATGGCTTAAAAGCAGACTCTGCATCAACTATGTAATTTTCCATGGGAGTTTTGCCAGGGATCCCCCTCCAGCATGCAACAGTCCAGGTGTTAGGACCCTTGAAACAATTTTTCCATCACTATTGTGGCCAGAAAGAGTCCTTGTAGGTTTTAAAGTTCGCCTGCCTATTGAATTCAATGGCGGTTTGCGCGGTTCGCGCGTTTGCGAACAATACCGGAAGTTCGAGTCCGCGGTTCGCGAACCGAAAATTTTAGGTTCGCGACATCACTATTCTTTTTGTGATAAATAAATATTTTGGGTATGTCATGTGGTGTATATTGTTTGTATGCATCGATGAGTGTATGTTTGTGATAATGTTATTAGTTAGATGTAGGTATTTGAGGGTCTTTTCCCGTGTGTCAATGTAAGTCAATGGGAAAATGGATTTGTGTTGTTTTTTTTCTAACACCCGAGATCTCGCAACTTTAATCCTTTGTATTTTGATGAAAAATTATTAAATATTAAAAATAAATATAGTGTAGTGTTTGTATGAGTGTAAGTGTACTTTGTGTAATATTTGTTTTGTGATTCGTGGATGTTTTTTTTGTCGGTATATGTTTACTACTGGTTCTGAGGTGTCGGTAGAAATTTGAGCGTTAGGTGAATTTTGAGTGTCGGTAACTGAACTCGAAATACCAGAGTCCATAAGAAACCAGCGTTAGGGGCCTCTAACGCTGGTTTTCACGGCTAACGCCAAACTCCAAATCTAGGCCTTAGTTTTTTATTTAGGTTTATTTATAGTTTAAGCTTAGGTTTTTTTATTTCACAGGTAAGTTTTTATTTATTTGAAGGTAGTTAAATTGTAACATTAATTTAAAATTAGGGGTGTTAGGTGTAGAGATTACAAGTTTAATTTAGGTAGTCGCGATGTGGGTGTTTGGCGGTTTAGGGATTAATAGGTTTAGACTAGTATTTGCAATGCGGGCGGCGGATTAGGGGTTAAAAGATTTATCTAGGTGCTGGCAATGTGGGGTGTCGGCGGTTTAGGGGTTAATAGTTTTATTTATGTGTTGGCGATACGGGGGTGACGGATTAGGGGTTAATACTTTAATTTAGTGTTGGCGATATGGGTGGGCAACAAATTAGGGGTTAATAGGTTTATTATAGCATTTGCGATGCGGGGGATGGCAGTTTAGGGGTTAATATATAGTTTATGGGTGTTAGTGTACTTTGTAACATTTTTGTTATGAGTTTTGTTAAACATTTTTGTTTCACAAAATCCATAACTACTGGTCTTTGATTGTGGAATGGATCATAGTGGAATAAGTCATAACGCTAGCGGAAATGCCTGACCGCACAACCTGTAATACAGGTGACCTGAATATTCCACACTCAAAAGCCATTTTTTGAGTGCAGAATGGAGAGTTGTGGTATAGGCTAAAATGCTAGCAGCATAGCCGCACCACTGTGACTTGTAATACAGGTGAGCTGAATATTCCGCTCGCAAAGACCAATTTTTTAGCGGTATAGCCGTACTGCAACACTTGTAATCTAGGTCATTGTTAGGTAAACAACTAACACCTTGTTTGTGACAAGAGGTCACACTTTAAGGCTGGAGGAAAGGAGATTTAATCTCCTGCAATGGAAACATTTTTTTCACTGTTAGAGCAATAACATTGTGGAACTCATTACCAAAGGAGGCAGTGAAAGCCAATACCTTAGATACATTTTAAATGGTTTGTATACATGTCTGGCTAGAAACAAAATTCAGGGATATAATTGCTTTTGTTAAATGTGTCACCTTAATGGGATTAATTTAATCTTAACTGGATCTTTTTTGTAAGTATACTAGATTTGTATAGGTTGAACTTGATGGACTTCTGTTTTTTTTTTTAACCTCATCTACTATGTTACTATGTTATCCTTCAGCCAGAACCTTTAATTCTTGATCTTTTATTCTACCTACTATGATAATTCCAAAATTACTGAATACCACTAAGTCAATTATTATAGGTCAGAATAGCTATAGAAAAAGAAATAATGAAGTGCAAAAACTCCTTAGGCAATTAACCCAAGTGGTATGGCTCACAGCCGGACAGATATCTCAGCATGCTAAGGCACTGTGGCTCAGTTCTGTAGCAACGCAAGGGTTGCAGGTTCGATCTCTGGCAAGGTCCACTCAGCCTTTCATCCTTCTGAGGTCGATAAAATGAGCAGCGCCTTGAGACCTTTACGGGTGAGTAGCCGTGCTTTACAAGTACCCAATACATACATACATTTCCTAATTTTTGCCTATTGATAGCCGTTATTTTCTCAATGTGGGGTATTACATAGACATGTGCGGTTCGTTTCGGATTTATTCGGAAATTCAGAAAATTTGGTAAATTCGGAGATTCGGATCGATTAGAATTTCCGAATTAAAATACTTCCGAATCTACTGAATGAATCCGAAAGAGCTGCCGTATCTCCGAATAAATCCGAATTAGCTCGGTAAAATTTGGCATTTCCCCATAGGAAACAATGGGGAGTTTCGGCTGAAAAAAACCTAACACCGCAGCCCTATTGTTTCCTATGGGGAAAACACTAAGTCTGACTAAGCCTAACATGTACCCCGAGTCTCTAAACACCCCTAATCTAACACTTATTAACCCCTAATCTGCACACCGGATATCGCCGCCACTATAATAAATGTATTAACCCCTAAACCGCCGCACTCTCGCCTCGCAAACACTATAATAAATTTCATTAACCCCTAATCTGCCCCCCCCAACGTCGCCGCAATCTAACAACAAATATTAACCCCTAATCTGCCGACCGGACATCGCCGCCACCTACATTATAGCTATTAACCCCTAATCTGCTGTCCATAACATTGCCGACCCCTACATTATAGTTATTAACCCCTAATCTGCCCCCCCAACGTCACCACAATCTATCTACAAGTATTAAACCCTAATCTGCCGACCGGACATCGCCGCCACCTACATTATAGCTATTAACCCCTAATCTGCTGTCCCTAACATCGCCGACCCCTACATTATAGTTATTAACCCCTAATCTGCCCCCCCCAACGTCACCGCAATCTAACTACAAGTATTAACCCTAATCTGCCGACCGGACATCGCCGCCACCTACATTATAGCTATTAACCCCTAATCTGCGGTCCCTAACATCGCCGACCCCTACATTATAGTTATTAACCCCTAATCTGCCCCCCCCAACATCGCCGCAATCCTAACTACAAGTATTAACCCCTAATCTGCCGACCAGACATCGCTGCCACCTACATTATAGCTATTAACCCCTAATCTGCTGTCCCTAACATCGCCGACCCCTACATTATAGTTATTGACCCCTAATCTGCCCCCCCCCACGTCGTCGTAATCAAACTACAAGTATTAACCCCTAATCTGCCGACCGGACATCGCCGCCACTATAATAAATGTATTAACCCCTAAACCACCGCACTCCCGCCTCGCAAACACTATAATAAATTTTATTAACCCCTAATCTGCCCTTCCTAACATTGCCGCCACATACCTACAATTATTAACCCCTAATCTCCCACCCCCAACGTCGCCGCTACTATAATAAGGTTATTAACCCCTAAACCTAAGTCTAACCCTAACCCTAACACCCCCTAACTTAAATATAATTTAAATAAAACGAAATAAATTTACTATAATTAAATAAATGAATCCTATTTAAAACTAAATACTTAGCTGTAAAATAAACCCTAAGCTAGCTACAATATAACTAATAGTAACATTGTAGCTAGCTTAGGGTTTATTTTTATTTTACAGGCAACTTTGTATTTATTTTAACTAGGTACAATAGTTATTAAATAGTTAATAACTATTTTATAACTACCTAGCTAAAATAAATACAAATTTACCTGTAAAATAAATCCTAACCTAAGTTACAATTACACCTAACACTACACTATCATTAAATTAATTAAATAAATGAATCCTATTTAAAACTAAATACTTACCTGTAAAATAAACCCTAATATAGCTGCAATATAACTAATAGTTACATTGTAGCAATTTTAGGATTTATATTTATTTTACAGGTACTTTGTATTTATTTTAACTAGGTACAATAGCTATTAAATAGATATTTACTGTTTAATAGCTACCTAGTTAAAATAATTACAAAATTACCTATAAAATAAATCCTAACCTAAGTTACAATTAAACCTAACACTACACTATCATTAAATAAATTAACTATAAGTACCTACAATTATCTACAATTAAATAAACTAAACTAAAGTACAAAAAAAAAACACTAAATTACAAAAAAACAAACACTAAATTACAAAAAATAAAAAAAATTACAAGAATTTTAAACTAATTACACCTAATCTAAGCCTCCTAATAAAATAACAAAGCCCCCTAAAATAAATAAATGCCCTACCCTATACTAAATTACAAAAGTTAACAGCTCTATTACCTTACCAACCCTTAAAAGGGCCTTTTGCGGGGCATGCCCCAAAGAAAACAGCTCTTTTGCCTGTAAAAAAAAATCACAATACCACCCCCCAACATTACAACCCACCACCCACATACCCCTACTCTAACCCAAACCCCCCTTAAATAAACCTAACACTACCCCCCTGAAGATCTCCCTACCTTGAGTCGTGTTCACCCAGCCGGGCCGAAGTCTTCATCCAATGGGGCAGAAAAGGACATCCAGACCGGCAATTTTAAACTAATTACAGCTAATCTAAGCCCCCTAATAAAATAACAAAGCCCCCCAAAATAAAAAAAATGCCCTACCCTATACTAAATTACAAAAGTTAACAGCTCTATTACCTTACCAGCCCTTAAAAGGGCCTTTTGCGGGGCATGCCCCAAAGAAAACAGCTCTTTTGCCTGTAAAAAAAAACACCACCCCCCAACATTACAACCCACCACCCACATACCCCTACTCTAACCCAAACCCCCCTTAAATAAACTTAACACTACCCCCCTGAAGATCTCCCTACCTTGAGTCATGTTCACCCAGCCGGGCCGAAGTCTTCATCCGATGGGGCACAAGAGGACATCCAGACCGGCAGAAGTCTTCATCCAAGAGGGGCAAGAAGAGGTCTTCCATCCATCAGAAAAGTACCAAAATACAAACAAACACTAAATTACCAAAAATAATAAAATATTACAATAATTTTAAACTAATTGCACCTAATGTAAGCCCCCTACTAGCTATTAATATAGCTACAATATAACTAATAGTTACATTGTAGCTATTTTAGGATTTATATTTATTTTACAGGCAACTTTGCATTTATTTTAACTAGGTACAATAGTTATTAAATAGTTAATAACTATTTAATAACTACCTAGCTAAAATAAATACAAATTTACCTGTAAAATAAATCCTGACCTAAGTTACAATTACACCTAACGCTACACTATCATTAAATTAATTAAATAAATGAATCCTATTTAAAACTAAATACTTACCTGTAAAATAAACCCTAATATAGCTGCAATATAACTAATAGTTACATTGTAGCTATTTTAGGATTTATATTTATTTTACAGGCAACTTTGTATTTATTTTAACTAGGTACAATAGCTATTAAATAGTTATTGACTATTTAATAGCTACCTAGTTAAAATAATTACAAAATTACCTGTAAAATAAATCCTAACCTAAGTTACAATTAAACCTAACACTACACTATCATTAAATAAATTAACTACAAGTACCTACAATTAAATACAATGAAATAAACTAAAGTACAAAAAAAACAAACACTAAATTACAAAAAATAAAAAAATATTACAGGAATTTTAAACTAAGTACACCTAATCTAAGCCCCCTAATAAAATAACAAAGCCCCCCAAAATAAAAAAAATGCCCTACCCTATACTAAATTACAAAATTTAACAGCTCTATTACCTTACCAGTCCTCAAAAGGGCCTTTTGCGGGGCATGCCTAAAAGAAAACAGCTCTTTTGCCTGTAAAAAAACACACAATACCCCCCCACATTACAACCCACCACCCACATACCCCTACTCTAACCCAAACCCCCCTTAAATAAACCTAACACTACCCCCCTGAAGATCTCCCTACCTTGAGTCATGTTCACCCAGCCGGGCCGAAGTCTTCATCCGATGGGGCAGAAGAGGACATCCAGACCGGCAGAAGTCTTCATCCAAGCGGGGCAAGAAGAGGTCTTCCATCCATCAGAAGTCTTGATCCAGGCGGCATCTTCTATGTTCATCCATCCGGAGCGGAGCGGCAGCATCCGGAATACATCCGTCGCGGAACATCCTCTTCTTTCTTGATTCGACGACTAAATGACTGTACCTTTAAGTGACGTCATCCAAGATGGCGTCCCTTGAATTCTGATTGGTTGATAGGATTCTATCAGCCAATCGGAATTAAGGTAGGAAAATCTGATTGGCTGTTTCAATCAGCCAATCAGATTCAAATTCCTGTGATATTTTTTTATTTTTTGTAATTTAGTGTTTGTTTTTTTTGTACTTTAGTTTAGTTTATTTCATTGTATTTAATTGTAGGTACTTGTAGTTAATTTATTTAATTTATTTAATGATAGTGTAGTGTTAGGTTTAATTGTAACTTAGGTTAGGATTTATTTTACAGGTAATTTTGTAATTATTTTAACTAGGTAGCTATTAAACAGTAAATATCTATTTAATAGCTATTGTACCTAGTTAAAATAAATACAAAGTACCTGTAAAATAAATATAAATCCTAAAATAGCTACAATGTAACTATTAGTTATATTGCAGCTATATTAGGGTTTATTTTACAGGTAAGTATTTAGTTTTAAATAGGATTCATTTATTTAATTAATTTAATGATAGTGTAGTGTTAGGTGTAATTGTAACTTAGGTTAGGATTTATTTTACAGGTAAATTTGTATTTATTTTAGCTATGTAGTTATTAAATAGTTATTAACTATTTAATAGCTATTTTACCTAGTTAAAATAAATAAAAAATTGTCTGTAAAATAAATATAAATCCTAAAATAGCTACAATGTAACTATTAGTTATATTGCAGCTATATTAGGGTTTATTTTACAGGTAAGTATTTAGTTTTAAATAGGATTCATTTATTTAATTAATTTAATGATAGCGTAGTGTTAGGTGTAATTGTAACTTAGGTTAGGATTTATTTTACAGGTAAATTTGTATTTATTTTAGCTATGTAGTTATTAAATAGTTATTAACTATTTAATAGCTATTTTACCTAGTTAAAATAAATGCAAAGTTGCCTGTAAAATAAATATAAATCCTAAAATAGCTACAATGTAACTATTAGTTATATTGTAGCTATATTAATAGCTAGTAGGGGGCTTAGATTAAGTGTAATTAGTTTAAAATTATTGTAATATTTTATTATTTTTGGTAATTTAGTGTTTGTTTTGTTTTTTTGGTACTTTTCTGATGGATGAAAGACCTCTTCTTGCCCCGCTTGGATGAAGACTTCTGCCGGTCTGGATGTCCTCTTCTGCCCCATCAGATGAATGAACACGACTCAAGGAAGGGAAATCTTCAGGGGGGTAGTGTTAGGTTTATTTAAGGGGGGTTTGGGTTAGAGTAGGGGTATGTGGGTGGTGGGTTGTAATGTTGGGGGTGGTGTTTTTTTTTTACAGGCAAAAGAGCTGTTTTCTTTGGGGCATGCCCCGCAAAAGGCCCTTTTAAGGGCTGGTAAGGTAATAGAGCTGTTAACTTTTGTAATTTAGTATAGGGTAGGGCATTTTTTTATTTTGGGGGGTTTGTTATTTTATTAGGGGGCTTAGATTAGCTGTAATTAGTTTAAAATTGCCGGTCTGGATGTCATCTTCTGCCCCATCGGATGAAGACTTCGGCCCGGCTGGGTGAACACGACTCAAGGTAGGGAGATCTTCAAGGGGGTAGTGTTAGGTTTATTTAAAGGGGGTTTGGGTTAGAGTAGGGGTATGTGGGTGGTGGGTTGTAATGTTGGGGGGTGGTATTGTGTTTTTTTTTTACAGGCAAAAGAGCTGTTTTCTTTGGGGCATGCCCCGCAAAAGGTCCTTTTAAGGGCTGGTAAGGTAATAGAGCTGTTAACTTTTGTAATTTAGTATAGGGTAGGGCATTTTTTTATTTTGGGGGGCTTTGTTATTTTATTAGGGGGCTTAGATTAGGTGTAATTAGTTTAAAATTCTTATAATATTTTTTTATTTTTTGTAATTTAGTGTTTTGTTTTTTTTTGTAATTTAGTGTTGTTTTTTTTGTACTTTAGTTTAGTTTATTTAATTGTAGATAATTGTAGGTACTTGTAGTTAATTTATTTAATGTTAGTGTAGTGTTAGGTTTAATTGTAACTTAGGTTAGGATTTATTTTACAGGTAATTTTGTAATTATTTTAACTAGGTAACTATTAAATAGTCAATAAATATTCAATAGCTATTTTACCTAGTTAAAATAAATACAAAGTTGCCTGTAAAATAAAAATAAACCCTAAGCTAGCTACAATGTTACTATTAGTTATATTGTAGCTAGCTTAGGGTTTATTTTACAGGTAAGTATTTAGTTTTAAATAGGATTCATTTATTTAATTATAGTAAATTTATTTCGTTTTATTTAAATTATATTTAAGTTAGGGGGTGTTAGGGTTAGGGTTAGACTTAGGTTTAGGGGTTAATAACCTTATTATAGTAGCGGCGACGTTGGGGGCGGGAGATTAGGGGTTAATAATTGTAGGTATGTGGCGGCGATGTTAGGGAGGACAGATTAGGGGTTAATAAAGTTTATTATAGTGTTTGCGAGGCGGGAGTGCGGCGGTTTAGGGGTTAATACATTTATTATAGTGGCGGCGATGTCCGGTCGGCAGATTAGGGGTTAATACTTGTAGTTAGGATTGCGGCGACGTTGGGGGGGGCAGATTAGGGGTTAATAACTATAATGTAGGGGTCGGCGATGTTAGGGACAGCAGATTAGGGGTTAATAGCTATAATGTAGGTGGCGGCGATGTCCGGTCGGCAGATTAGGGGTTAATACTTGTAGTTAGATTGCGGCGACGTTGGGGGGGGCAGATTAGGGGTTAATAACTATAATGTAGGGGTCGGCGATGTTAGGGACTTCAGATTAGTGGTTAATAGCTATAATGTAGGTGGCGGCGATGTCCGGTCGGCAGATTAGGGGTGAATACTTGTAGTTAGATTGCGGCGACGTTGGGGGGGGCAGATTAGGGGTTAATAACTATAATGTAGGGGTCGGCGATGTTAGGGAAAGCAGATTAGGGGTTAATAGCTATAATGTAGGTGGCGGCGATGTCCGGTCGGCAGATTAAGGGTTAATAGCTATAATGTAGGTGGCGGCGGTGTCCGGTTGGCAGATTAGGGGTTAAATAATTTTATTATAGGGTTTGCGATGTGGGGGGGGCCTCGGTTTAGTGGTTCATAGGTAGTTTATGGGTGTTAGTGTACTAAAACATACCGAATTTCGGAACCGAATCGAACCGAATTCAGCCGAATTTATTCGAATCCGAATAAATCCGAAATGAATTTATTCGAATCCGAATAAATCCGAAACAAATTCATTCAAATTTTGCCGAATTCGATTCGACCCGAACCGAAATTCGAAAAATCCGAATCGATCCGAACCGAAAACGAACTGAATTTTTTAGTCATGCACATGTCTAGATTACAGGCTGACAACTATCATTCAACGATGTACCAATTATTCAAAAGGCCAGGTACTTGCTGAGTAATTGCATATAGTAAATAAATCCTAATATCAAAAATATACATGTATCAACAAAGTAAACATAAATAGGCAATTTAATTTCAGACAAGAGAGCAGCCAAAGTAGCATGCTAGCTGAGTAGAAGTTCAAAATGTAAACTCCCCCCCCCCCCCAGCAATATCACCACCATGCAAACTTTCTGTGAAAATAATTATTTACTGAAATTGGGTATTTCCCAGCTTTTATGCATATGTATAAACGTAAACTCTGACATTACTGTAAGTTTTTTGCCTTTGATGTTGACAAATGCTTTTTTTACCTGATATGAAGATAACTAAAAATACCCTTAACCACATGCATGAAGTAAGAAACCAGATTTTGTCAAACTGAAAATGGTAACAGTGTGGTTTATTCAATTTCCTGCAATATTCATGTAGTTATGCATTTTTACACTAGGTGGATGACTGTATGATTCGTGGAATTGCTGCTAGAGTTTGTTAAAGTTTTAGAATAAAAATAGTACTGTTATAAATATTAACTCTCTTTAAAGTATGAATGATAAAAGGAATCCCACATTTTTTCTTTCATGATTCAAATAGAGCATGTGATTTTAAACAACTTTCCTTTTTAATTCTAATATCTGATTTGTTTTGTTCTTTGGTATCATTTGTTGAAGTGGATACCTAGGTCGGCTCAGGAGCTGCTGATTGGTGGCTGCACATATATGTCTCATGTTATTGGCTCGCACAAAGTGCTCAGTGTCCTTCAAGAAGTACATTGCTGCTTCCTCAACAAAGGATACAGAGAGAATGAAGCAAATTAGATAATAGAATTATATAGGAAAGTTTAATATTATATTCTTTATCTGAATCATGAAAGAAAACTATCTGCGTAAAAAGACACAAGCAGATTTAATGTTAGGAATGGCTGGACATCCCTAGTAACAGTTAATAAATGGTATTCATAAGTAACATTTCTTTCATGTAATTGGCAAGAGTCCATGAGCTAGTGACGTATGGGATATACAATCCTACCAGGAGGGGCAAATTTTCCCAAACCTCAAAATGCCTATAAATACACCCCTCACCACACCCACAACTCAGTTTTACAAACTTTGCCTCCTATGGAGGTGGTGAAGTAAGTTTGTGCTAAGATTTCTACGGTGATATGGTCAGGAGGTATAACAGGAGTAGGTACAGACTCCTCCTTGGACAGAGGCGAAAATTGTCAAGAGAGGGCATCAGCCCTAACATTCTTACTACCAGGCAGGTAGGAGACCACATAATTAAACCGAGACAAAAATAGCGCCCATCTGGCCTGTCGGGGCGACAAACTTTTTGCTTCAGATAGATAAGTTAAATTATTGTGGTCAGTAAGAATGAGCACTGGCATGCTAGTACCCTCGAGAAGATGCCTCGAGAAGAGGCCCTTTAAATAATAAGTGATGACATCACAATTCTGAGACTGCATCCTGTCTCACACGGATGATGTAAACCATTCTGGCCATAAAAGGAAGTGCAGGAAATGAGCAGTATCACACAGTATGCACCAGAGTCAGCAAGAGAGGTGAGTAAAATGGCTCCCAGCAGCACATGGCAAACAAAGTAGGGAAAAAACCCTGACAGCTAGATTATGAGTGGAGTCTGTCTGGTTGCATGCATCAGGTTGCGCTCGTATTACAAGTTGAAAGTAAAAGTGTAAACCCGAAGTGCGCAAAAAAATATTGCAACCATGTTAACTTCTTCTCCCACAGAAGCCCATAGAGCGCGAAAACTTTAAAAAAAATAAGACCCATACTCACGCAATAACCTGACCACATATATATTCAAGCATGCTAAACCCAACATGAAATATTAATATTCCAAATTTCAATGTTCTTCACATAGCAAACTATGTTCTATTTATTATTAAATACATATATTCCTGTAGATATATAGGTATAGATATGTATTTTACATAACAGTATCAGATAAATGAAACATTTATTTTATAATAAAAAGTACATTATTTTTTATGTCAAGAACATAGGAATGTAAAATATACTTTTGTGTTCTGTGATTTAAATTTTAACATGGTTGGGTTAGCGCACGTGAAAATGTAATAATCCTAAGGCGTTATTAAAATATATATAAAATATTAAAAAAATTAATAATAAAAATTACTAAACATACTGTAAAATATTCTAAATAACACATAGAATAAATATAAATAAATATATATATATATTACTTTATGTTTAATAATTTTTAATAATTTTTAAAAAAATATTTTATATGTAATATTTCAATAATGTGTCTTAAGATTACTAAGTTTTCATGTGCACTAACTCAACTGCTTTAAAATCGAAATCACAAAACACAATGCACATAATGCATATTTTACATTCCTATGTTCTTAAAGGGACAGTAAAGTAATAATTAGACATTCATGATTCAGCCAAAGCATACAAATTTAAACAACTTTCCAATTTACTTCTATTATTTAATTTGCTTCCTTCACTTGTTATCCTTTGTTGAAGGGTTTATCTAGGTAATCTCAGGAGCAGTGAAGCACCTGGGTGTTAGCTGCTGATAGGTGGCAGCATATATATACCTATTGTCAAAGGCTCACCCCATGTGTTAACTTAGCAACTAGTAGTGCTTTGCTGCACTTTACCAAGAAAATGAAGCAAATTTGATAATAAAAGTAAACTGGATTTTTGTTTAAAATTGTTTGTTCTACCTAAATCATGAAAGAAGAATTTGGGGTTTCATGTCTCTTTAACATAAAAAAGAATGTACTTTTTTATATATATATATATATATATATATATATATATATATATAATGCTGTTCATGTAAAATACATATCGAGACCTATATATCTATAGGAATAGATATACAGGTATAGGTATATACACATGTATATAGAAATATGTTTTCTTCAATAAAAAGAACATTATCCTATAAGTGCAGAACATTGGAATGTTAAATATGTACAATTAATATACAGTAAAATACATAAAAACATATGTATGCACACACACACACATATATATATATATATATATATATATATATATACTATAATTGCGTTTGTAACAAGTCCGTCAGTTTCGCAAGTTGCGCGCACAACCATCAAAGGAATGTTGGCTGCGCAAGGCAGCCAAAAGAATCCACCTGGATGCAGCGCAGGTGGATTCTTTCACCACTCTGCCATTTTCGGAATCCACCTAGGATGCCGAGTAGACAAACGAAGCCTTAAAAAAAAAAAACGCAACCACCCGCACAAAATAACAAAAAAACATTTAACCGCCCGCAAGAAATAAAAAAACCTAACCGCCCGTACGAAGTATAACAAAAAAACCTAACCTTGCGCACAAAGTATTAACAAACACCTAAACTGCCAACCCCCACATCACAAAATAATAAAGTAATTAACCCCTAATCCACAAATTAAACAACTCAAATAACATAATTAAAATATTAACCCATAAAACCGACAACCCCCCACATCACAATAAATGTAATTAACCTATTAATCCCTAAACACCCAACCCCCCATATCGCAATAAACCTAATTTACCTATTAACCCCTAAACCACCAACCCCCCTCATCACAATAAACCTAACTAACCTATTAACCCCTAAACCACCAAACCCCCACATCGCAATAAACCTAATTAACCTATTAACTCCTAAACCGCCAACCCCCCACAATGCAAATAGCTAATTTAATTACTAACTCCCCTAACCTAACAACCCCTAAATTAACCCCAATTACAATTAAAATAAAAAATCCTAACATTAATTTAAAAATAAAACCTAACATTAAATTACAAAAAATAAATAAAGTATAAAATTAAGAAAAAATAAACAAAATTATCAAAAATAAAAAAATAAACCTATGAAAATAAAAAGCCCCCAAAATAAAAGCACCCCCTAATCCAAACTACCAATAGCCCTTTAAAGGGCCCCCACTAACAGTAAACCCCCACCCATCAAACCCCCCAAAATAAAAGAACTAACACTAAAAAAACCTAAACTACCCATTGCCCCTAAAGGGGCATTTGCATGGGCATTGCCCTTAAAAGGGCATTCAGCTCTTTTACTGCCCTTAAAAGGGCATTCAGCTCTTTTACAAGCCCATTAAATCCCTAATCTTAAAAATAAAAAATAAATAAAAGAAAAAACAATCCTAAATCTAAACCTCAAATATAAGTCTAAACCCCTTAAATCTAATACTAAACTCCAAATAGCCCTTAAAAGGGCTTTTGTAGGGCATTTCCTTAAGTTATACAGCTCTTAAACAGCTCTATTTCCTAAAAAAAATACCAATTACCCCTAACAGTGATATCCCACACCCACCCAACCCCCCAAAATAAAAAAACTAAGTCTAAAAAAACCTTAAGGGGCATTTGTATGGGCATTGCCCTTAAAATGGCATTCAGCTCTTTTACAGCCCAAAAACCGTAATCTAAAAAAAAGCCACCCCAAAAAATAAAATAAAAACTTAAGACTAAGCCCCAAATAAGTACTCACCGTTCCTGAAGTCCGGCGGAGCAGGTCTTCTTCCAGACGGCTTCATCATCTTCTATCTTCATCCGGAGCAAAGGCAGCGTGGAGCGCAGGTGCGGAGCTGGATTCCCCAATGCACGGATACTCAGCGGCGGTCCTCAGTGGCGGTCTTTAGCAGCGACAGTCCAAAGCGGCGTGGAAGCTCATCTTCATGCGATTGTCTGCCGCACACTGAAGATTATGAAATGCACAGTTTCCCATATTTATTGGGGTACCTTGCATTCCTATTGGCTGACATTTTGAAATCAGCCAATAGGATGAGAGCTACTGAAATCTTATTAGCTGATTTGAACAGCCAATAGGATTTCAGTAGCTCTAATCCTATTGGCTGATTTCAAAATTTCAGCCAATAGGAATGCAAGGTACCCCAAATTGAATGCGGTACCTTGCATTCAATTTTCAGTGTACGTTGGAGATCGAGTGAAGAGGAGCCTACTCGCCGCTTTGGACCGCTGCCGCTGAAGACCACAGCTGAGGACCACCGCTGAGGACCACCGCTCCGGATCCATGCATTGAGGAAGCCAGCTCTGCACCGCCTTTGCTCCGGATAAAGATAGAAGATGATGGAGCCGCCTGGAAGAAGACCTTCTCCGCCGGACTTCAGGAACGGTGAGTACTTATTTGGGGCTTAGTCTTAAGCTTTTTTTTTTTTTGGGGTGGCTTTTTTTTAGATTAGGGTTTTTTAGGCTGTAAAAGAGCTTATTGCCCTTTTAAGGGCAATAAAAGAGCTTAATGCCCTTTTAAGGGCAATGCCCATACAAATGCCTCTTAAAGGGCAATGGGTAGCTTAGGCTTTTTTAGACTTAGATTTTTTTTATTTTGGGGGGTTGGGTGGGTGGGGCTTTCATTGTTAGGGGGTAATTGGTAATTTTTTTTAGGAAAAAGAGCTGTTTAACTTAGGGCAATGCCCTACAAAAGCACTTTTAAGGGCTATTGGTAGTTTAGTATTAGATTTAAGGGGTGTTTTTTTTTGGGGGGGGTATTTTTATATGGGTATTAGTTTAGGTTGAATTTTTTATTTTGGATAGCTTTGTTTATTTTTTCTGTAACTTTACATTTTTTATTTTTTGTAATATCACCTTTGTGGTTTGTAATTTTTTAAACATAGACTGCCCTCTGGGCAGGCTTATCGCCTCTGAGAATAAGATACATTCTGTAACAATATGATTAAGAAGAGTGTTGTAATGTGGCCTTCGTATCTATCATCTATTCTTCTAAATATGTGATCATGTCTCTAAATATGCAATAGGTCTCTGTCTGTTGAAATAAGAAGTAGATAAGAAACAAAGCATCCACGGATTCATCTAAAAACAACTTTTATTCTTCACAACGATAAAACAGGTAGATGGCAGCAACTTGCACACAAAGAGCTGGTGTGGCACTAATGGCTTACGCGTTTCGGCAGTGAGCCGTAGTCATAGCCTAGCCTTTGTGTGCAAGTTGCTGCCATCTACCTGTTTTATCGTTGTGAAGAATAAAAGTTGTTTTTAGATGAATCCGTGGATGCTTTGTTTCTTATCTACTGCTTTACCAGCTTAACCGCGGACATCGGCTGTGGGGAGGTGTGAGCCGCAACTAGGAAAGCCATTGGAGGAGCAGACTTGATGACGAGGAAAGTAGGCGTGTCCCAGTGAAGTCAGAGGTATGCAGATGATCCACAAGGATGCCGAGCCACACCGGTGAAGATAGGAGAGCACTTGGATAGGTATTCTGATATACCCGTGCACCGGTAAGAGTGGCCTTTGGGCTAGTGGATCATATGTGCTGCAGTATTACCCCCCTGGGCACCCTGTGTAACAGATAATGTTCCTATCTGGTTGCAATTTATTGTTATAAGGCTCTTGAACAGGTTTATGATCCCAAGTATTTTTTGTATATGTGTTGAAATAAGAATACTGATACTCTTATTTATATATTTATAGAAATGTGAAACAAATTAATAAGATGATGAATATGAACAACCCCCATAATGGGGATGGACTATTGTGATGATATTTTTTCAAATGAACAACCCACATAATGGCTATCAACTAATAGGATGAGGAGGCCACGTGATGTATTTTGACCAATGAACAAGATGTGGGGATTTGAAATATGGACGGCAACACATCAGAATCATTCTCCTTAATAAAGCTGTATATTTGAACAGTGAGGATTAAGGCTTTTTTAAGGCTTTTCAAGGAGAAGAGTTATGAACCTGCACTATGAAGAGTTACAGTGAAACTGTTTGAAAATGGGACATTGTTGTCCGGGTAAAGGGACATTAAACACTAAACAAATGCTAGATACAATGATGCATCCAAGAAAAAGTCTGAGAATAACATGTAGATGTATTTTTTTAAGTTTCATTAGTTGTTTAAATATTGACAAAATAAGTGTAAAGTTTTAGAGTCTATAAAACAATGGGAGCTGCCATGTTGTAGCTTAGGTTACCTTCTCTGATGTGGCCAGTTAGGGACAGTTATAAATAGGTCATTAGAGTGTGTAGCCAATGGCTGTGTGGAATAAAACCGTGTTCTGCACTTACATTTCTAACAGGAACTGAAAAGCTCACAATTTCAGAGTAGAATTACAGGAAAGATTTTTTTCTGTATATCTAATTTATCCTTTTACATTACCATCTCAAAGTGTTTAATGTCCCTTTAAATCCCTTTTACATGTGCTTAACCCGGAGTGACTTTTTAGCCTTATTACTATGTTTTAAACTGTGTCAATGTTTATACATTGTACTGCTCTATACATTGTTCTAATAAAAGAAAGACTGCACAGAAGGTGTTCCTGTTTGTGGAACTGGGTTATTAAACAACATGCTATTAATTTCAGAGCTGAATTTAAGCTCTGTAGCTTAAAGGGACATGAAACCCACATTTTTTCTTTCATGATTTAGAAAGAGAATGCAGTTTTAAACATCTTTATAATTTACTTCTATTATCTAATTTGCTTTATTCTCTTGATATTCTTTGCTGAAAAGCATATCTAGATATGCTCAGTAGCTGCTGATTGGTTGCTGCACATAGAAGCCTCGTGTGATTGGCTCATCGTGTGCATTGCTTTTTCTTCAACTAAGGATATCTAAAAAATGAAGCAAAATAAATAATAGAAGTAAATTGTAATGTTGTTTAAATTTGTATGTTCTATCTGAATCATGAAAGAAAGATTTTGGGTTTAGTGGCCCTTTAATAAAGATTCCACTATTTGCAGTGTTATACTATGAAATTTGTATTTCTTATCCATTGAGGTTATTACCCTGAAGATATCATTGGGATTCTTTTTATGGACTGACACTTATGTCCTGGATTGCTTCCCCTAATATAATTATTTTAATTTAAGGGTGTTAAAGGTGTTTATGTATGTTTACGTTTTATTAAACAAAATTCTAATGACTTGGAAAACTGCTGTTGAAAAGTTTTGTTCCAAAATATTTGGATAGTTTATGTGGTGAGAAGCCATTCAAACAATATTTTCTAACAAGGGTTTCTGGTGTTTTATGCAAAAAAATAAAAAATAAAATACATGTTGCATTGCTCTTCTGATAGACTAGAGAAGACTCTATTTACAGGAGTGTGTGTAAAGAAAGCACTGTTTCAAGTAAAGTTGTTTACATAAAATTAATAACATTTTCTAATCAAACCTAAAGAGGAACTGGGTAAAATTACTTATGTTATTAAAAAGCTGAAATGTTCTGTTCCAATTGTTTTTCCATATTCTGTGTAGCAAAAATATATAAATAGGCTAAAATTCCATGGATGAGCTGTCTATATATACACTGTCTGACTACTCACATGGTCATTGAATAAATTAATTAAATTAATTATATTAGTTTATGTTTTCTATTATTATTTGCATGTGTGAAGGAGGTAGAGGTTGTGGAGTTATATAGATTAGCTGCTTTTCTGTATAATGACACATTAATAAATTAACGCCTAGATTTAGAGTTCTGCGTTAGCCGTTAAAAGCAGTGTTAAGGGGTCCTAACGCTGCTTTTGGCCGCCCGCTGGTATTTAGAGTCAGCCAGGAAAGGGTCTAACGCTCACTTTCAAGCCGCGACTTTTCCATACCGCAGATCCCCTTACGCCAATTGCGTATCCTATCTTTTCAATGGGATCTTCCTAACGCTGGTATTTAGAGTCTTGGCTGAAGTGAGCGGTACACCTTCAACCGACAAGACTCCAGCCGCAGAAAAAAGTCAGTAGTTAAGAGCTTTCTGGGCTAACACTGGTTTATAAAGCTCTTAACTACTGTGCTCTAAAGTACACTAACACCCATAAACTACCTATGTACCCCTAAACCGAGGTCCCCCCACATCGCCGCCACTCTAATATTTTTTTTTAACCCCTAATCTGCCGACCGTACATCGCCGCCACCTACATTATACCTATGAACCCCTAATCTGCTGCCCCTAACATCGCCGACACCTACATAATATTTATTAACCCCTAATCTGCCCCCCCCAACGTCGCCGCTACCTACCTACACTTATTAACCCCTAATCTGCCGACCGGACCTTGCCTACTCTAATAAATGTATTAACCCCTAAACCGCCGCACTCCCACCTCGCAAACCCTATAATAAATAATATTAACCCCTAATCAGCCTTCCCTAACATCGCCGCCACCTAACTTCAAGTATTAACCCCTAATCTGCCGACCGGACCTCGCCGCTACTCTAATAAATGTATTAACACCTAAAGCTAAGTCTAACCCTAACTCTAACACCCCCCTAAATTACAAGAATTTTAAGCTAATTACACCTACTCTAAGCCCCCTAATAAAATAACAAAGCCCCCCAAAATAAAAAAGTTCCCTACCCTATACTACATTACAAATGTTAACAGCTCTATTACCAGCCCTTAAAAGGGCTTTTTGCGAAGCATGCCCCAAAGTAATTAGCTGATTGGAACAGCCAATAGAATGCGAGCTCAATCTGATTGGCTGATTGGATCAGCCAATCGGATTGAACTTCAATCTGATTGGCTGATTCAATCAGCCAATCAGATTTTTCCTACCTTAATTCAGATTGGCTGATAGAATCTTATCAGCCAATCGGAATTCGAGGGAGGCCATCTTGGATGACATCACTTAAAGGAACCTTCATTCGTCGGTAGGACCCGGAAGAGGATGTTCCGCGCCAGAGGTCTTGAAGATGGAGCCGCTTCTCGTCGGATGGATAAAGATAGAAGATGCCGCTTGGATGAAGATGTCTGCCGGTCCAGATGTCCTCTTCGGCCCGTATAGGATGAAGACTTCTGCCGCTACGGATGTCCTCTTTTGGTCCATCGGTGCCCGGTTGGGGGAAGATGACTCAAGGTAGGGAGATCTTCAGGGGGGTAGTGTTAGGTTTATTTAAGGGGGGTTTGGGTTAGAGTAGGGGTATGTGGGTGGTGGGTTGTAATGTTGGGGGTGGTATTGTGTTTTATTTTACAGGCAAAAGAGCTGATTACTTTGGGGCATGCCCCGCAAAAAGCCCTTTTAAGGGCTGGTAATAGAGCTGTTAACTTTTGTAATTTAGAATAGGGTAGGGAATTTTTTTTATTTTGGGGGGCTTTGTTATTTTATTAGGGGGCTTAGAGTAGGTGTAATTAGCTTAAAATTCTTGTAATCTTTTTTTATTTTTTGTAATTTAGTGTTTGTTTTTTTGTAATTTAGTTTAGTTTATTTAATTGTATGTAATTGTAGGTAATTTATTTAATTAATTTATTGATAGTGTAGTGTTAGGTTTAATTGTAACTTAGGTTAGGATTTATTTTACAGGTAATTTTGTAATTATTTTAACTAGGTAGCTATTAAATAGTTAATAACTATTTAATAGCTATTGCACCTAGTTAAAATAAATACAAAGTTGCCTGTAAAATAAATATATATCCTAAAATAGCTACAATATAATTATTTTTTATATTGTAGCTATATTAGGGTTTATTTTACAGGTATTTAGTTTTAAATAGGAATACTTTAGTTAATAAGAGTTAATTTATTTCGTTAGATTAAAATTATATTTAATTTAGGGGGGTGTTAGGGTTAGACTTAGCTTTAGGCGTTAATACATTTATTAGAGTAGCGGCGAGGTCCGGTCTGCAGATTAGGGGTTAATACTTGAAGTTAGGTGGCGGCGATGTTAGAGAGGGCAGATTAGGGGTTAATACTATTTATTATAGGGTTTGCGAGGCAGGAGTGTGGCGGTTTAGGGGTTAATACATGTATTAGAGTAGCAGCGAGGTCCAGGTCGGCAGATTAGGGGTTAATAAGTGTAGGTAGGTAGCGGCGACATTGGGGGGGGGGCAGATTAGGGGTTAATAAATATTATGTAGGTGTCGGCGATGTTGGGGGCACCAGATTAGGGGTACATAGGGATAATGTAGGTTGCGGCGGTGTCCGGAGATTAGGGGTTAATTGTGTAATGCAGGTGTCAGTGATAGCGAGGGCGGCAGATTAGGGGTTAATAAGTGTAAGGTTAGGGGTGTTTAGACTCGGGTACATGTTAGGGTGTTAGGTGCAGACTTAGAAACTGTTTCCCCATAGGAAACAATGGGGCTGCATTAGGAGTTTATCGCTGCTTTTTTGCAGGTGTTAGGTTTTTTTTCTGCCCAAACTGCCCCATTGTTTCCTATGGGGGAATCGTGTACAAGCACATTTTTCCAGGTAGCCGCTACCATAAGCAACGCTGGTATTAAGGGTTGAAGTGGGGGTAAATATGCCTTTACGCTCCCTTTTTGGAGCCTAACGCAGCCCTTCAGAGAACTCTAAATATCAGCGTTGTGTTAAGGGTGCGCTGGAAAAAAAAGCAGCGTTAGCTACGCGGGTCTTTACCGACAAAACTCTAAATCTAGGCCTAAGTTTTTTTAACCATAATATTTTAAGATATTTTTAAAACCCCTTTTTTGTACTGTTTAGATGAGCTGCAGCATAATAGCAGCAGTAAAATGGAAACATATGTCAATTATGTTTCTTTGATACATTTAATAATAAAACTCCTTAGATATTTCTGTATATACAAAAAGGAGATTACAATGTAACACTTTATTGAAAAAATATATAACACAAACATAACAATAATCTAAAACTGGGTTTTGGGAAAGGATATATCACAACCAATCCTCATAGTCACATGTTATACTACACTAAGTTAAAAATAAAAATAGGGGCTGGTAGCTAGAGAGTGTGTTAAAGCAAATATGCAAGCATTCAAAACAGGCACTCCTATGCGCTCTAAGGCGTCCTCCTGCCTATACGCTTCATGGGGGTTACCCAGCCGATTTCTGACTAATGTCCCTATAACTATTTCCACAGCAATTCACACAGGGCCTAAAAAAGTCTCCACTTGGCCATTTAACATGTATCATATTCAAAGGTGGGCGGGGCTACTTAGTTTGCAGCATTGTATAAGCTATTATCAAAGTTGATTTAAATGGATGCATGAATATGATACATGTTGAATGACAAAGTGGAGACATTTTAGGCCCTGTGTGAAGTGCTGTGGAAATAGTTATAGGGACATTAGTCAGAAATCAGCTGGCTGGGTAACCCCCATGAAGTGTGTAGGCAGGAGGACGCCTTTAAGCGCATAGGAGTGTCTGTTTTAAATGCTTGCATATTTGCTTTAACCCCTAATCCCCTGTAAGCACTATCTATCACCTACACTCCCGCTCTAGCTACCAGGCCCTAGTTTTGTTTTTAACTTAGTGTAGTATAACATGTGACTATGAGGATTGGTTGTGATATTTTCCCAAAACCCAATTTTAGATTATTGTTATGTTTGTGTTATATATTTTTTCAATAAAGTGTTACATTTGAATCTCCTTTTTGTAAATTTTAGTGTATAATTCTACACTGGGCTAAAAGCCACAAACCTTTATTGTATCCTAATATTTTGATATTTCGGTATCTACAGTACATGTAAACCTTAATATATAAGTTAAAGGGACATGAAACCCAAAAATGTTCTTTCATGATTTAGATAGAACATGTGATTTTAAACACCTTTCCAATTTACTTCTGTTATTAATTTGCTTAAATCCCTTGCTACGCTTTGCTGAAGCAGAGGCAAAGCACTACTAGGAGCAGGCTGAATGCATCTGGTGAATCAATGACAAGAGGCATATACTGTATATGCATCTATGTGTAGTCATCAATCACCAGCTAGATCACAGTAATGCATTGCTGCTCCTCAAAGATACCAAGAGAACAAAGTATATTTGATAATAGAAGTACATTGAAATGTTTCTTAAAATGATATGGATATATATCACAATCCTAAAAAAAATGTCAAAGTACTTTTCATAATTCCTATAAACTATTTAACAATATCTAAAGACTTTAATATATTTATAAATCATTCCAAATATTAAACAGGGAACATGGAATTACTTTTAGTTTTTAAATTGCTATCAAGGCTTTTAAATCGTTCAAACATGCACTTAAAACTAGAGTAATGTTTTTGGTCAAAGATACAAATCCAAGACAAATGTATCCCAAGGTCTTGTAAAACCTGATAAAAAAACAAGTATATAAAGAATGGGATCTTGCATTTTTATCACGCACATACATAATATAATTAAAGATAAGTACAAAATTATGAACACAACAAAAGAGCTTTACAATACCATATTTTAGATGACAAAACAGCTTTGCTTAAGTGGTGCGTAAATGTTTTATATGTGTGATTAAAAAATGTTGCTCAAGGACATAAAACTGTTCAAACAAAACATTTCAACCCATAAAGAGCAAAAAAAAAAAAGGGACAGTCTACAATAGAATTTTTATTGTTTTAAAAGATAGATTATCCCTTTATTACCCATTCCCCAGTTTTGCATAACCAACAGTTATATTATTATACTTTTTACCTCTGTGATTACTTTGTATCTAAGCCTCTGCAGACTGCCCCCTGATCACATGACTTTTTATTTATTATCTATTGACTTGCATTTAGTACTGTGTTGCACTAACTCTTAAATAACTCTTCGGGCCTGAATTCAATGTTGTCTATATGGCCCACATGAACTAGCAGTTTCCTGTTGTGAAAAGCAAATAAAAATGCATGTGATAAGAGGCTGTCTGTAGTGGCTTAGAAACAGGCAGAAATGTAGATGTTTTAATATTATAAAGTATATTAATATATCAATGTTGGTTGTGCAAAGCTGGGGAATGGGTAGGAAAGGCGCTATCTATCTTTTTAAACAATAACAATTTTAGTGTAGACTGTCCCTTTAAATAAATAAATAAATAAATAAATAAATAAATAGAAAAATAAAAAAACACAATAAAATGTTCTATACTATAACTTGCTATTGTCTTTAAATGGACATGATTAACTTAGAGTTTCCTTCTCTTGGTATCCTTTGTTGCAAAACATACTTAGTGGCTATCAGAATGGAACTATTGAAACTGCTGCAGTTGAAGAGTTTAAAATTTACAGTTACAACAATGACATTACTATTCTCATTATTTTCAATGCTGGACCCTTAATATACAACTTAATTTTTCATACATATATTTATATATATATAACATTTAAATCAATTATTTTTAGATGTGGCTAGTGCAAAGTCTTGGGTACTGGCCTGGCTAAACATACTAACTAAGTCACATGAGCGTGTGGAATACAGTGTGCTAAGCCATAAAATAGATGGATAGATGATAGATAGATGATAGATAGATAGATAGATAGATAGATAGATAGATAGATTGATACATAGTTTTATCCATAGCAAATATGTTTAACAAAACATACTGCACACAACAATTGCTATTGCATGTGCCCATGTGGTCTTTTGTGCCTAAGTTAATGGGGGAACCAATTAGATGTGTGCATCACATTTTAAAAAGTTGCAAGGTTTAAAAGGTATATGGTATATGACACAGTATTTGAATGGAAAGGGCTATAATGGACCTTTCTACTCAAAAACCTGAAGAAAGGATAATATTTTGTATTAATATTTAATAATGTGTTTTACTTTGTATGTACTGCAAATGATTATCATTCCATTGTTCTTCACATATAGGGAAATGTTCTATGTATTTTTAAATAGATATTCCTAGATATATATCTGTATATAACTATATATATTCATATAGATATATAGGTATAGATATATATTCAAGGCCAGATTGGCTCTCCTTTGAATGGTTTCTAGACTGTAGTCAAATCATACTGTGAGACGGAGTGAAACACTGTTTTGAGTGTCTTCTCCAGATCATGCTATGGATAATAATTTTCACATTGCGAAAGAGAGTCATCGATGATATTGGATTGTTGAGTGCCAATAAAACAACCTAATTAGCTATAATTTAATTCTGAATTACAAAAAATATTAGGGGAAGGAGTATACCAGTACCCTCCTTGTGGTGTGTTCATTCTATGGACTCAACAGTAAATAGGGCTGGTCATTACATTTTTCCAGTGCTGCTTTTTATTCCCAGACCAGCCCTGTATATATTTTACAAAAAAAAATTAGATAAACATTATATATAAATATATATTTAAAAATAAATAGAACATTTTACTCTGTAATGAGTGATGCAACAGATGATAGCCAATTTGTACACCCCACATTCTTCATTACTCGACATCCCCACTCTTAGTTTTTGTGGTCTACCACTTCATGGCTGGGCTGCTGCCACTCCTAGATGCTTCCATTTACCGCTGACAGGACAGATCTAGTAGAAAAGAAATTACACAAACTGACTTGTGGCAAAGGTGGCACCCTGTGACAGTACCATGCTAAAAGTTACTGAGCTCTTCCGCATGACCAATTGTATTGACAGTGTTTGTCTATGGAGATTTCATGCCATGTGCTGGATTTTATATACTTGTTAGCAATGGGTGTTGCTGAAACACCTGAACTCAATAATAGTAGTGGTGTCCTCATACTTTGGTTCATTTATTTTTTGTTTGATTAATGTTTCTGTTAACTTTGTATCCCTTTTTATTATTAAGAGATAGATACACAATATTTGGTTTACAAAAATGTATCTGAATGTGATAGGTATTTGTAGGACAAAAAAGTATAAACTTTCTATCTGTATGATTAATATTACATTTTGGAAGTTTGAACTTAAATACCTCCCTTGATTTACCACATTATAATTAAGCAGTATCAGGGTAAACTGGTTGTACAACCTATAACCAAAAATAAATCTGAATAAAAACTTTCATCATTTGCAGTTTTATTGGTGTATTATAAACAAGATCAGAATGCAAAGGATATAAACAAGAAAATGTTTCACAATAGCCTCCAATAGTTGTCAGTACAATCTGTGTGACATCACTACAGAAAAATAACTTATTGGTGTATTAGCAGCTACCCAATGGTATCAGCAGTGAGTAATATTGGAGATATTTTTCTGTCACCTACAAGCATATTTTACTAATGTAGGCTAGTGTCATAATAACCATGACAAATATGAATGAAATACTAGTAGCACATAACATTATGTACTTGGAATAATAGTTTTACATATTACATTTAAATAAAGTACAACCACAGCATATTTTTGGCTTAGTTCTAATATATATAGGTTTTTCACAACAATAGTTACAACATAATTCTCGCTAACCTGTTGGTAGTAAAGGAACATAAATGACAACAATAAACTGCTCTGATATGATAGAATTATATATTATTGCACTTTTGTTTGCACAGGACTCAACCCCTGCAAAGAAGCAAAAAGGAGATTTTATTCTATATTTTCCCCCTTTAATAACTTAGATTACAAGTGGAGCACTATCATTATCGCAGAACCACACTTAGATTAATGCGCAATCTGGTATTACAAGTCCATGGTAAAACAGAATAACCAGCTTAATGTTTGACACAGCCGACATTGCAATCACTCTAAACATTGTTCATATTACAAGTTGTAAGTTAGGCCACTTGAGACCTAAAGTGTTAGGGTTAGAAGAAAAGTATAATAAAACACATGTAAAATTTAGTAAAATAAAGTATGACACTCCTATATATACTATAAAAGTTTATTATTGAAATATATTTTTTTTAAAAGTGTTTTAAAGGGATATGGTATATGCCAAGATGTTTTACTGGGTAGGGCTCAAAGGTGTATATATGTGTATTTATTTGTATGTGTATGTATATATGTATGTTATATGCTTGTACATGAGTACATATGTATGCACACACATACATACATTTATATATATACGCATATGACATAGTCATTGATTTGGAATATGTGGACATTGGTGTGGATTTGGATAAGGCCCTACTAAAATGTGAGCGTAAGTGGATATATAACTTAAATTCTTGAACCCCTGCAGGATAAAATGAAGAACAAACTATGACCCTTTTTAGGATAATTAATTTTTATATCTGTTATTCTTTGCTGGATTTTTATCTAATCATGTTTTTTTGCAAAGTTTTTCTTCGTTGAATTTTTGAATAACTTTGTGTATATTATGATAACTTTGAAATTATATATGTAATTTAATTCAGTGCATGAATAATTGCAGTTTATATTGATTGATATATTTTACTGACAAATGTCGGTTTTGAAATAAGGCATTTAGCAATATGTGGTAAATCTTCCACCTTGTATATAGTTGGCATAAGTATGTAAATAATAGTTGGCACATAATCGGTTACATTTTTGCCAGCCATTGACTAATTAGCAAAAGAATGTCTTTAAATGTTTGAGTAGATGATTTCATGATGATGCCTGAGGATTGTCTATTTACATCAAGGTCCAGTGAGCATTCATAGCCCCTTATATATACTTTCAACCATAATATAATCAACACTGTGGAAAACAATATATGGCATATAACACTCACTTTGCCCCTCGCACTGGGAGGACTTCTTTCATTAACCCCTTAGTGACCAGACCATTTTTCAATTTTCTTACCGTTAGGGACCAGGGCTATTTTTACATTTCGGCGGTGTTTGTTTTTAGCTGTAACTTTCCTCTTACTCATTTACTGTACCCACACATATTATATACCGTTTTTCTCACCATTAAAGATACCATTATTTTTATCATATCTTATAATCTACTACAAAACTTTTTTATAAAATATGATGAAAAAATTGAAAAAAACACACTTTTTCTAACTTTGACCCCATAAATCTGTTACACATCTACAACCACCAAAAAACACCCATGCTAAAGAGTTTCTAAATGGTGTCCTGAGTTTAAAAATACCCAATGTTTACATGTTCTTTGCCTTTTTTGCAAGTTATAGGACAATAAGTACAAGTAGGACTTTGCTATTTCCAAACCATTTTTTCCAAAAACTTGCATGTTAAATTTTAGCACTGATATCTGTCAGAAATCCCTGTACATGTCAGAATAACCCTTTACATGTATATATATATTGATATTGGCCAATTTTGGTATATTTCATGCCACCATTTCATTGCCAAATGCGGTCAAATAAAAATAATTGTTTTTACTAACTTTAGGTTTCTCACTGAAATTATTTACAAACAGCTTGTGCAATTATGACACAAATGGTTGTAAATGCTTCTCTGGGATCCCCTTTGTTCAGAAATAGCAGACATGTATGGCTTTGGCATTACTTTTTGGTAATTAGAAGGCCGCTATATGCCGCTGTGCACCACACTTGTATTATGCCCAGCAGTGAAGGGGTTAATTAGGTAGCTTATAGGGAGCTTGAAGGGATCATTTTAGCATTAGTTTAGAGATCAGCCTACCACCTGACACATCCCACCCCTGATCCCTCCCTGACCCCTCGCAAACAGCTCTCTTCCCTCCACCACCTCACTATTGTCACCGCCATCTTTAGTACTGGCAGAAAGTCTGCCAGTACTGCCAGTATAAAAATAAAAACTTTTGTTTGTTTGTTTTTTATTTGTTTTTTTAAATTATATATTTTCTGCAGTGTAGAATCCCCCATACCACCTAGCCTCCCTGAGTCCCCCCTAACAGCTCTCAAACTGCCCCCCCCCAACTACTTGCCACAATTTTGGGTACTGGCAGCTGTCTGCCAGTACCCACTTTGCAATAAACTTTGCCTTTTTTTTTATAAATCCCACATGTTTCTGTAGTGTAGCTGCCCCCCCTCAATACCCTAAAAGCGGCTTGAAGCGATCATGAATGCTTCCAGTATTTTAAAACCCTGAGGACGTAAAGGGTTCGTCCTTGGTCATTAAGTGACAGTTTTTGTAGGCTATACCCTGTACACCCTTGGTTCTTAAGGGGTTAATTTAATTACATTATATACCTTGTACAGTTCCCTCCAGCAGTACCAAGGAATCTGGTACCTTTATGGGATGTGATGATACATTTTATATATGGATGTCTGATTTAATCATGAACATATAATACTCGTTGTTTACAATACATAGGATTTGCACTTTATTTGTGTATTCACCCTGGGAAGAACTTTATTTTACATTTTTTTATCCTCTGAGGTGTAATATTGGTGCATTTCAAAATTGAGCTCTTAGTGGATGAGGACGTTCAGACATCTTTAATTTACTATATATGCAGCTCTGGGAAAAATTAAGAGACAACTGCAAAATTATCAGTTTCTTTGGTTTTACTATTTATAAGTATGTGTTTAAGTAAAATTAAATGTTTTGTTTTTTTCTATAAACTACTGGCAACATTTCTCCCAAATTCCAAATAAATAATATAAGTCATTTAGAGCACTTATTTTCGGAAAAGGAAAATTGGTAAAAAATAGCAAAGATGCAGTGTTTTTAGACCTTGAATAATAATATACATATCTAAATTAGATATGTATATTATTATTCAAGGTCTAAAAACACTAAGATAATCTAATGCACCTTCAGCTTTAGCGCAGTTGATCTAGCATACCTTGGGGTTAGCATGCAAGCAAAACCCAGAAAAAGCTTTTGTAGTATGTCCCATAGTAGTCTATGGGGAATGGGACTTGCACTGTCCAACTTCCTGAGTCTTTCACTTACACACAAACCTTTTACTTTCAATTTGTAAAATGAGCGTAAGAATAAGAGCACTATTGGTTTAATGTGCTTGGTGTTAGTGCTCAATAGTGCTAATATTTTTGCGCTCCACTTGTAATCTAGGCCAATGTGTTCCTAATTGTCCTATTTACCTGCTAGAGGGTATTTCATTGTTTGCAAACAAATATTTTTTATTTTAATTTGTTATTTGATATAGCTGCTTTGACTATTTTATAGCCACCTACAATGAAAATATTGTTGGGAAATACAATAGCATGTACTGTACCACATGTATGTACAGCACTCGGGCTGTTGATGGCACTGTTAATTTCAGATTATTATTTGTGTATACCTGTGAACTTGTTAATTCACTAACAGGAAGGAAGTTTTGTTCTTTTGTTTTTTCTCTCTGTGTGCTGGCTTCTGTTTTACAAGTGATTGGTGTCTTCTAAATGCTTGCATTTGTAGTCATATAAGTAAAGCCTAATGATGCATTCCTACAAGCTTCCAGTGTCTTTTTGATACATAACAACAGGTTATAGGCCCAGACTAGTGGAGACTCCTCCATGTGTGCACTTCCGGAACGTGAACCCCCAGGCAAGAAGAGAAGAAAAAAAAACTTTTTGTTGAAAGTTGAATAAAATATAATTTTTCAAATAGCCCCCTATTGGAAAAATTATATTTTATTTTTAACCCCAAAAATTTAAATCCAGACGTTTTTTAAAAAATAATCAAAAACAAATTATTGTATAGGTAATTTCTTTTTTTAATCTCCACGTGTGGTAGAGAGCCCTATGCCAGGACAAGTTATCAATACTGCCAACACAGCTGCTGCTGCAATATGGTGTTCAAGAAACACACGTGCACATCCCACTTAGGTATGCTCTTCAACAAAGGACACCAAAGGATACCAAAAGAATGAAGTGCATAATAAAAGTAAAATAGAAAGTTTATTTATTTTATTTTTTGTGCAATTTCTATCTGAATGATGGAAATGTAATTATGACTTTTATGTTCCTTTCAAAAACTAATTTGATTTGCTGACATGGGGCCAGTAACAGTTGATGCTAATTCTCAAAATATAAATAACTAGAAAAGTCTATTAAAATAGCATGCTCTACCTCAATCATGAAAGTTTAATTTTAAATGTCTCCCTTTGACTATGTGTTTAACCAGTTACTTTACAGTGGCATTATTTCTAAAAACATTTAACTGCAATAATTACATATATTTTTTAAATTATCTCCTTTTTATTAATATAAACTTGTATAAAAGCAGCACATATTAAAAACACAATGCAACATATTTCAATTGATTTGTGAATTACAAGTTAACAGCAGTCTTTAAATAAATGGAGACACAGATAAAAATAAAAATAGATACTGCATCCTCTGACTGAACAGACATAACATATATGGAGTTTGTACCTAATTAAATCAAATAACCATGAAAAAGGGAGGCTTAGCAATATTCAATGTCAAAAACTTTAATTTAAATAATGTGGACACTGCACACTTAACTTCAAACTCTGGGTTTTAAATTATGGATTTAAATTTGAATTGACCCTTTGACTTCCTGTCAGTAATGGGTTATGCTCACTTACTGTCCCCCCCTGTTAATGAGCTGTATCTGAACACAATTTGTGAATCACAAGATATGTAGAATACTATTTTACACTTCTGCTTGGTGTCATCTGTTCTTAGGTTACCTCAGCTTCCAGTTGTGTCACATGACCCTGCTCACTGCATCCTCCTTCTGATTAATCTATATATCCTTCACTTGCTAGGAGGCATCAAGAGGGGTGCCTCCTATTGGTCCCAATTTTTGCTGCTAATATATTGACAGAACACAGGTGGCGCTGCAGCACCGCTTTTCCTTTGACCCATGTACTGCAATGGAGAGAAGCGTTCCTGTACCTGCCTCTCCATAGCATTACATGGGGGGAAAATATTTTTTTGGGGACTTTTTTTTTGTTTTAATTAAAATTTAATTAAGCTTTGGCCACATATGGCAGGGTAGACACTGCCTCCCCTGCCTCCTATGAGTGCACGTCCCTGATATATATATATATATATATATATATATAAAACCCCTGTGTAAAGCGTACAGTTACATATGTATAAAACACCTGTGTAAAACGTACAGTTACATATATATATATATATAAAACCCCTGTGTAAAGGGAACAGTTACATATATATATAAAACCCCTGTGTAAAGCGTACAGTTACATATATATAAAACCCCTGTGTAAAGCGTACAGTTACATATATATATAAAACCCCTGTGTAAAACTTAATGTAACTCATGTATATAACCCCTGTGTATAGTGTACAGTTACGCACATATAATACCCCTGTGTAAAGTTTACACTTACAAATACATAATTACCCTGTGTAAAGCATACAGTTACACTTCTATAATACCCCTGTGTAAAGCATACAGTTACATATATATAATACCCCTGTGTAAAGCGTACACAAATTTATGATACTCCTGTGTAAAGCATACAGTTACACTCCTATAATACCCATGTGTAAAGCATACAGTTACACTTCTAAAATACCCCTGTGTAATGTGTACAGTTGCACATGTATAATACCCCTGTGTAAAGCGTACAGTTACACATTTATAATACCCCTGTGTAAAGCGAACAGTTACACATTTATAATACCCCTGTGTAGAGCGTACAGTTACACATATATAATGTGCTGGTCGTTAAGGGGTTAAAGGGAGCAATAACAGAATGCATCCACACGCAACGCACACAGCCTTAAAGGGACACTCTGTATTAAAGGGACAGGGGCAAACACACACACAGCACTCCCAGCCTTTAAAGGTACAACTTGCCCCACATGCACACAGCCTTAAAGAAACAGCTCACACCATTCAATCTTTAAGGGACAGGCACACAGGCTTTTAAGCACACCCAAATGCACAAAGCCTTAAAGGGGCACTCAGTCTTCAAGTGACAGACACACACACAGGCCTCTAGTTATCAAGCTGTCTACTTTCCTGCATTTGCCGGCCCAATACGCTCACCTAAGCTCACCTACCATCGCCGCCGCGGACCTGAATACATTCGCCAAAGTTATCAAAAAATCTGTCAAGAAGCCGCGCACCAAGTACGGAGCGATGAGCAGCGGACTGTTGTTAACTGACAGTCATCGATCTCACTGCTCATCGGCTTCTTCGCAGCTTTCTTGCTAGCCTGTCACTAAGCACCCACACTAAACTAAACTGTTTTACCCCCTAAACCGCCGCTCCCGGAGCCCCCCGCACCTAAATGAACTTATTACCCACTAAAACGCCGCTCCCAGAGCCCCCTGCAACTGAATAAAGTTATTAACCCCTAAACCGCCGCTCCCGGACCCCGCCGCAACTATAATAAATATATGAACCCCTAAACCGCCACTCCTGGACCCCGCCGCCACCTACATTATACTTATTAACCCCTAATCTGCGGCCCCCTATACTGCCGCCACCTACATAAAGTTATTAACCCCTATCCTGCGGATCCCGGACCCCGCCGCGACTAAATAAATTGTTTAACCCCTAAACCGCCGCACCCGAACCCTGCCGCAACTAAATTAAATGTTTAACCCCTAAACCGCCGCTCCCGGACCCCGCCGCCACCTATCTTAAAGTTATTAACTCCTATCCCGCCCCCCCTACACCGCCGCCACTATATAAAAATTATTAACCCCTAAACCTAAGTCTAACCCTAACCCTAACACCCCCCTAACTTAAATATTATTTAAATAAATCTAAATAAAAATTACTATTATTAACTAAATTATTCCTTTTTAAAACTAAATACTTACCTGTAAAATAAACCCTAAGATAGCTACAATATAACTAATAGTTATATTGTAGCTATTTTAGGATTTATATTTATTTTACAGGCAACTTTGTATTTATTTTAACTAGGTACAATAGCTATTAAATAGTTATTAACTATTTAATAACTTCCTAGCTAAAATAAGTACAAAATTACCTGTAAAATAAATCCTAACCTAAGATACAATTAAACCTAACACTACACTATAATTAAATTAATTAAATAAATTAACTACAATTACCTAAAATTAAATTCAATTAAATAAACTAAACTATAGTACAAAAAATAAACAAACACTAAATTACAAAAAATAAAAAAAGAATTGCAAGAAGTTTAATCTAATTACACCTAATCTAAGCCCCCTAATAAAATAATAAAGCCCCCCAAAATAAAAAAATGACCTACCCTATTCTAAATTACAAAGTAATCAGCTCTTTTACCAGCCCTTAAAAGGGCTTTTTGCGGGGCATTGCCCCAAAGTAATCAGCTCTTTTACCTGTAAAAAAAAATACAACCCCCCCAACATTAAAACCCACCACCCACATACCCCTACTCTAACCCACCCAAATCGCCCTTAAAAAAACCTAACCCCCTGAAGATCACCCTACCTTGAGCCGTGTTCACCCAGCCGGGCCGAATTCTTCATCCAAGCGGGGCAAGAAGAGGTCCTCCATCCGGTAGAAGTCTTCATCCAAGCGGTGTCTTCTATCTTCATCCAACTGCGGCTCCATCTTGCAGACCTCCGATGCGGAACATCTGGCTTATGGCCAGTATTGTCTATGTCGCAGTTACCAAGTTAGATGTGTTGTACAAGTGGTATACTTCTATGCTCTGCAATAAAATACCTTCTATGCTGTGTCCTGCATCTCATGACAGAGACTATATTGCCTGAGGTAGTTAGAGTAGGTGTAATTAAACTTAGGTCCCACAGGCAATATTTGGAGTGTGCCTACACGGAAACTGTTTTTAAGTGTCTGTGTGTAAGCCCACTTCAATAGGGCCCCCCCCTCTTCCCCTGCCACAACAAAATTCTCGGCCAGGACCCTTTTCTTTGAAAATCTTGACAGACTGTGGGACTCAGAGGCCGACAAGGCCAGTAAGGCAGTTTCTCAACAGTCTGTCGATGCTTTGAATATAGGGGCCTAAGTGTACTTTGTAATGTATTTTTGATGTGTTTTGTTACATTTTTTTGTTTCATGAAACAGTTAACCACAGCTCTGAAGATGCGCTATCCTGACAAACGTTAAATTGAATTGCGCTCAGTCGATCGTATTTACTTTTAACTTGTTTTATGAGCACAATTTAACCTGTGCGCAAACGACTGTGAAAATCTGATATTGTTTGCGTGCAAACTTTGCGCTCCACTCGTAATCTGGCCCATAATCTGTAACCGATTTGTGTAGTTCAGCCTTATACTTAAGATGATCACTAATGCGTGCATGTCTAAAACCCCTGTGTAAAGCGTATAATTACACATGTCTAAAACTCCTGTGTAAAGCGTACAGTTTTATATATATATATATATATATATATATATATATAAAACCCCTGTGTAAAACGTACAGTTACATATGTATAAAACCCCTGTGTAAAACGTACAGTTACATATGTATAAAACCTCTGTGTAAAGTGTACAGTTACACATGTATAAAACCCTGTGTAAAGTGTACAGTTACATATATATAAAACCCCTGTGTAAAGCGTACAGTTACATATATATATAAAACCCGTGTGTAAAGTGAACAGTTACATATATATAAAACTCCTGTGTAAAGAGTACAGTTACATATATATATATATATATATATATATATATATATATAAAACCCCTGTGTAAAGCGTAGTTACATATATATAAAACCCCTGTGTAAAGCGTACAGTTACATATATAAAAACCCCTGTGTAAAGCGTACAATTACACACATATAAAACCCCTGTGTAAAACAATGTAACTCATGTATAAAACCCCTGTGTATAGTGTACAGTTACACACATATAATACCCCTGTGTAAAGTTACACTTACAAATACATAATACCCCTGTGTAAAGCATACAGTTACACTTCTATAATACCCCTGTGTAAAGCATACAGTTACATATATATAATACCCCTGTGTAAGGCGTACACACATTTATAATACCCCTGTGTAAAGCATACAGTTACACTCCTATAATACCCATGTGTAAAGCATACCGTTACACTTCTATAATACCCCTGTGTAAAACGTACAATTACACACATATAAAACCCCTGTGTAAAACAATGTAACTCATGTATAAAACCCCTGTGTATAGTGTACAGTTACACACATACAGGGAGTGCAGAATTATTAGGCAAATGAGTATTTTGACCACATCATCCTCTTTATGCATGTTGTCTTACTCCAAGCTGTATAGGCAGGGCCGGACTGGGAAATCAGACCAGCCCTGGAAATTTGTATAGACCGGCCCAACCCCGCCCCCTCCAACCTAGCCACGCCCCCTCCAAGCAAGCCAACTATGCTCTAGCTGGTTTTCCCTTCAACTCACATAGATATATACATATATATGTGCTTGCATACATATATACATACTTTCATTGGCTTTCAGAGTGATTGAGGAAGTTGATACTGCAGGGTATATACATATACATGCATACTCATCTACATCTATTCACACACACATATATACATACACATGCATATACATACACACATACACACACATATATATATATATATATATATATATATATATATATATATACACATACATACACACACACATATTCATACATGCATACACACACATTCATACATGCATACACACACATATTCATACATGCATACACACATATACATACATAAATACACACAGTCATACATGCATACACACATACTGTATACATACACACATATACATACATAAATACACACAGTCATACATGCATACACACATACTGTATACATACACACATATACATACATAAATACACACAGTCATACATGCATATACACATACTGTATACATACACACATATACATACATAAATACACACAGTCATACATGCATACACACATACTGTATACATACACACATATACATACATAAATACACACAGTCATACATGCATACACACATACTGTATACATACACATATTTATACGTGCATACACACATATATAGTGCATATATACATTCACACACATATTCATACACACACATATTTATACATACATACACACATATTCATACACACACATATTTATACATGCATACACACATATACATATATACATACACACATAATAATACATACATACACACATATAGATACATATATACACTCCCCACTGCTGGAGGTATGGTCTTAATATTCAAATACTGTGATTTACTGTTTTAAAGAGGCCCATCATATTTCAAATTATGTTCAGGTAATTTGTACACTAAGGAGCTCTCTCTCTTGCTGCACATAATTAGGCTTAGTGCTTTTTTTGTTCTTTGCCCCCTTCATTTAAGTTTAATCAAAATGGTCTTCAGTACACAATACTGGAAATATTACAAGCTATATTTTAGCTTACATTTTGCAGACTGTATAAAGTACATAGGATTACAAATGGTGTGTTCTGTACAAATTAAATGGAAATTAAACTAGATTAAAGAGAGATAATCTAAAAGTCATTTTTATTATTTTGGCTTCCTTTATATGAATGTGAAAGCCCCTGAGTGACTACTGACCGACCACAACGATGTTGTTGTTTGCTATGCTGCCTTTGCCTCTCTGCAGTGCTCACTCAGGACAGTCAGTCAGACCAGTGCTGCACTGCTGCTCTTCTTTGCTGCCATTGCTGGCCTGCAGCCTGCTGTGATGCCTGCGTGCGGCATGCCTGCTGGCTGCTCCCTGCCAAGTGCCCACTGCCAGTGCCCATTGCAATGCCAAATAAAAAAATAAAATTACCAACTTAGTAACTTACTTACAAGTTCCAACTACTCAGACTCAGTTGCCGGCCGCCCGCTGTCCTCCTGAAGTTCCTTCCCGCCGTCGGCCCGTCTCCCTCTCTGGTCTAGGTCTCACTCGAGTCAGGTCAGGTGAGGTCTTCTTGAGTCTCGACTCACTCTCTGTCTCTTCAGACTCAGACTGACTGCTCCCACACAGTCGACGTCGCCTGCACTCTGCACTCACACGTGACCTAACGTGCCATAGCCGCCCGCCGCCTGGCTGCTAACACACTGAGTGACTGACAGTGACTGATGATGATGACGCAACGGCCGCACGCAGCCGCTCTGAGGCTCCCTCCACATAATGTCACATCATCATGGTGGTAGCGGGCAGCTGGGCAGTGCAGGCCGGCAGGGTACACAACAATATAATAAAAAAAATACTTGAACAGTTGAAAAAAAACTGAACTGAACAGTGAACTTACTAAGTAATAAAAATAATAACTTACACGGATCGCCGCAATAGCTTAAGCTGCAATATACAGCAGCCATGCCACCAGCCCAGCTGAGCCGGCGGCCCACCGGGATTTTTCCCGGTATCCCGGCTGCCCAATCCGGCCCTGTGTATAGGCTCGAAAGCCTACTACCAATTAAGCATATTAGGTGATGTGCATCTCTGTAATGAGAAGGGGTGTGGTCTAATGACATCAACACCCTATATCAGGTGTGCATAATTATTAGGCAACTTCCTTTCCTTTGACAAAATGGGTCAAAAGAAGGACTTGACAGGCTCAGAAAAGTCAAAAATAGTGAGATATCTTGCAGAGGGATGCAGCACTCTTAAAATTGCAAAGCTTCTGAAGCGTGATCATCGAACAATCAAGCGTTTCATTCAAAATAGTCAACAGGGTCGCAAGAAGCGTGTGGAAAAACTAAGGCGCAAAATAACTGCCCATGAACTGAGAAAAGTCAAGCGTGCAGCTGCCAAGATGCCACTTGCCACCAGTTTGGCCATATTTCAGAGCTGCAACATTATTGGAGTGCCCAAAAGCACAAGGTGTGCAATACTCAGAGACATGGCCAAGGTAAGAAAGGCTGAAAGATGACCACCACTGAACAAGACACACAAGCTGAAACGTCAAGACTGGGCCAAGAAATATCTCCAGACTGATTTTTCTAAGGTTTTATGGACTGATGAAATGAGAGTGAGTCTTGATGGGCCAGATGGATGGGCCCGTGGCTGGATTGGTAAAGGGCAGAGAGCTCCAGTCCGACTCAGACGCCAGCAAGGTGAAGGTGGAGTACTGGTTTTGGCTGGTATCATCAAAGATGAGCTTGTGGGGCCTTTTCGGGTTGAGGATGGAGTCAAGCTCAACTCCCAGTCCTACTGCCAGTTTCTGGAAGACACCTTCTTCAAGCAGTGGTACAGGAAGAAGTACAAAAACATGATTTTCATGCAGGACAATGCTCCATCACACGCGTCCAAGTACTCCACAGCGTGGCTGGCAAGAAAGGGTATAAAAGAAGAAAATATAATGACATGGCCTCCTTGTTCACCTGATCTGAACCCCATTGAGAACCTGTGGTCCATCATCAAATGTTAGATTTACAAGGAGGGAAAACAAGGAGGGAAAACAGTACACCTCTCTGAACAGTGTCTGGGAGGCTGTGGTTGCTGCTGCACGCAATGTTGATGGTGAACAGAACAAAACACTGACAGAATCCATGGATGGCAGGCTTTTGAGTGTCCTTGCAAAGAAAGGTGGCTATATTGGTCACTGATTTGTTTTTGTTTTGTTTTTGAATGTCAGAAATGTATATTTGTGAATGTTGAGATGTTATATTGGTTTCACTGGTAAAAATAAATAATTGAAATGGGTATATATTTGTTTTTTGTTAAGTTGCCTAATAATTATGCACAGTAATAGTCACCTGCACACACAGATATCCTCCTAAAATAGCTATAACTAAAAACAAACTAAAAACTACTTCCAAAACTATTCAGCTTTGATATTAATGAGTTTTTTGGGTTCATTGAGAACATGGTTGTTGTTCAATAATAAAATTATTCCTCAAAAATACAACTTGCCTAATAATTCTGCACTCCCTGTATAATACCCCTGTGTAAAGTTACACTTACAAATACATAATACCCCTGTGTAAAGCATACAGTTACACTTCTATAATACCCCTGTGTAAAGCATACAGTTACATATATATAATACCCCTGTGTAAAGCGTACACACATTTATAATACCCCTGTGTAAAGCATACAGTTACACTCCTATAATACCCCTGTGTAAAGCATACAGTTACATATATATAATACCCCTGTGTAAAGCGTACACACATTTATAATACCCATGTGTAAAGCATACCGTTACACTTATATAATACCCCTGTGTAATGCGCACAGTTGCACATGTATAATACCCCTGTGTAAAGCGTACAGTTATATATATATATATATAAAACCCCTGTGTAAAGGGTACAGTTACATATGTATAAAACCCCTGTGTAAAACGTACAGTTACATATATATAAAACCCCTATGTAAAGTGAACAGTTACATATATATATAAAACCCCTGTGTAAAGCGTACAGTTACATATATATATAAAACCCCTGTGTAAAGCGTACAGTTACATATATATATAAACCCCTGTGTAAAACTTAATGTAACTCATGTATATAACCCCTGTGTATAGTGTACAGTTACACACATATAATACCCCTGTGTAAAGTTTACACTTACAAATACATAATAACCCTGTGTAGAGCATACAGTTACACTTCTATAATACCCCTGTGTAAGCATACAGTTACATATATATAATACCCCTGTGTAAAGCGTACACAAATTTATAATACCCCTGTGTAAAGCATACAGTTACACTCCTATAATACCCATGTGTAAAGCATACAATTACACTTCTATAATACCCCTGTGTAATGCGTACAGTTGCACATGTATAATACCCCTGTGTAAAGAGTACAGTTACACATTTATAATACCCCTGTGTAAAGCGTACAGTTACACATTTATAATACATCTGTGTAGAGCGTACAGTTACACATATATAATGTGCTGGGGGTTAAAGGGAGCAATAACAGAATGCATCCACACGCAACGCACACAGCCTTAAAGGGACACTTTGTATTAAAGGGACAGGGGCAAACACACACACAGCACTCCCAGCCTTTAAAGGTAAAACTTGCCCCACATGCACACAGCCTTAAAGAAACAGCTCACACCATTCAATCTTTAAGGGACAGGCACACAGGCTTTTAAGCACAACCAAATGCACAAAGCCTTAAAGGAGCAGTCAGTCTTCAAGTGACAGACACAAACACAGGCCTCTAGTTATCAAGCTGGCTACTTTCCTGCATTCGCCGGCCCAATACGCTCGCCTAAGCTCGCCTACCATCGCCGCCGCGGACCTGAATACATTCGCCAAAGTTATCAAAAAATCTGTCAAGAAGCCGCGCACCAAGTACGGAGCGATGAGCAGCGGACATAAAGTTATTAACCCCTATCCTGCGGATCCCGTACCCCGCTGCAACTAAATAAATTGTTTAACCCCTAAACCGCCGCACCCGGACCCCGCCGCAACTAAATTAAATGTTTAACCCCTAAACCGCCTCTCCCAGACCCCACCGCCACCTACCTTAAAGTTATTAACCCCTATCCTGCCCCCCCTACACCGCCGCCACTATATTAAACTTATTAACCCCTAAACCTAAGTCTAACCCTAACCCTAACACCCCCCTAACTTAAATATTATTTAAATAAATCTAAATAAAAATTACTATTATTAACTAACGCCTAGATTTAGAGTTCTGCGTTAGCCTTCAAAAGCAGCGTTAAGGGGTCCTAACGCTGGTTTCGGCCACCCGCTGGTATTTAGAGTCAGGCAAGAAAGGGTCTACCGCTCACTTCCCTACCGCGATTCTAGGCTACCGCAGATCCCCTTACGCCAATTGCGTATCCTATCTTTTCAATGGGATCTGCCTAACGCTGGTATTTGGAGTCTTGGGAGAAGTGAGCGGTAGACCCTCTTCCGACAAGACTCCAGCCGCAAAAAAAAGTCAGTAGTTAAGAGCTTTATGGGCTAACGCCGGAATATAAAGCTCTTAACTACTGTGCTCTAAAGTACACTAACACCCATAAACTACCTATGTACCCCTAAACCGAGGCCCCCCCACATCGCTGCCACTCTAATACATTTCTTTAACCCCTAATCTGCCGACCAGACATCGCCGCCACCTACGTTATACTTATGAACCCCTAATCTGCTGCCCCTTGCATCGCCGACCCCTATATTATATTTATTAACCCCTAATCTGCCCCCCCAACGTCGCCGATACCTAACTACACTTTTTAACCCCTAATCTGCCGACCGGACCTCACCGCCACTATAATAAATGTATTAACCCCTACACCGCCACACTCCCGCCTCGCAAACACTATAATAACTAGTATTAACCCCTAATCTGCCCTCCCTAACATCGCCGCCACCTACCTACAATTATTAACCCCTAATCTCCGCCCGCACCATCTCCGCTACTATAATAAAGTTATTGACCCCTAAACATAACTCTAACCCTAACACCCCTCTAACATAAATATAATTTATATTAAACGAAATAATATTCCTAAAATTAACTAAATTATTCCTATTTAAAACTAAATACTTACCTATAAAATAAACCCTAATGTAGCTACAATATGATTAATAATTAAATTGTAGCTATTTTAGGATTTATATTTATTTTACAGGCAACTTTGTATTTATTTTAACTAGGTACAAAAGCTATTAAATAGTTAATAACTATTTAATAGCTACCTAGTTAAAATAAATACAAAATTACCTGTAAAATAAATCCTAACCTAAGTTACAATTAAACCTAACACTACACTATCATTAAATTAATTAAATAAATTACCTACAATTAAATACAATTAAATAAACTATTCTATAATACAAAAAAACACTATATTACAAAAAATAAAAAAGAATTACAAGCAGTTTAAACTAATTACACCTAATCTAAGCCCCCTAATAAAATAAAAAGCCCCCCAAAATAAAACATTCCCTACCCTATTCTAAAATACAAAAGTAATCAGCTCTTTTACCAGCCCTTAAAAGGGCTTTTTGCGGGGCATTGCCCCAAAGTAATCAGCTCTTTTACCTGTAAAAAAAATACAACCCCGCTCAAAATTAAAACCCACCACCCACATACCCCTACTTTAACCCACCCAAACCACCCTTAAAAAAAACTAACACTAACCCCCTGAAGATCACCCTACCTTGAGCCGTGTTCACCCAGCCGGGCCGAATTCTTCATCCAAGCGGGGCAAGAAGAGGTCCTCCATCCGGTAGAAGTCTTCATCCAAGCGGTGTCTTCTATCTTCATCCAACCGTGGCTCCATCTTGCAGACCTCCGACGTGGAACATCCTGCTGGCCCGACGACTACCCAACGAATAAAGGTTCCTTTAAGGGACATCATCCAAGATGGAGTCCCTCAAATTCCGATTGGCTGATAGGATTCTATCAGCCAATCGGAATTAAGGTAGTAAAAATCAGATTGGCTGATTCAATCAGCCAATCGGATTGAAGCTCAATCCGATTGGCTGATCCAATCGGATTGACCTCACATTCTATTGGCTGTTCCGATCAGCCAATAGAATGCAAGGTCAATCCGATTGGCTGATTGAATCAGCCAATCAGATTTTTCCTACCTTAATTCTCACTGTCTGATAGAATCCTATCAGCCAATCGGAATTCGAGGGATGCCATCTTGGATGACGTCCCTTAAAGGAACCTTCATTCGTCGGGTAGTCGTCGGGCCAGCAGGATGTTCCACGACGGAGGTCTGCAAGATGGAGCCACGGTTGGATGAAGATAGAAGACACCGCGCGGATGGAGGACCTCTTCTTGCCCCGCTTGGATGAAGACTTCGGCCGGATGGAGGACCTCTTCTTGCCCCGCTTGGATGAAGAATTCGGCCCGGTTGGGTGAACACCGCTCAAGGTAGGGTGATCTTCAGGGGGTTAGTGTTAGGTTTTTTTAAGGGGGGTTGGGTGGGTTAGAGTAGGGGTATGTGGGTGGTGGGTTTTAATGTTGGGGGGGTTTGTATTTTCTTTTACAGGTAAAAGAGATGATTACTTTGGGGCTTTATTATTTTATTAGGGGGCTTAGATTAGGTGTAATTAGTTTAAACTTCTTGTAATTCTTTTTTTATTTTTTGTAATTTAGTGTTTTTTTCTTTTTGTACTATAGTTTAGTTTAATTGAATTTAATTTTAGGTAATTGTAGGTAATTTATTTAATTAATTTAATGATAGTGTAGTGTTAGGTTTAATTGTAACTTAGGTTAGGATTTATTTTACAGGTAATTTTGTACTTATTTTAGCTAGGTAGTTATTAAATAGTTAATAACTATTTAATAACTATTGTTCCTGGTTAAAATAAATACAAAGTTGCCTGTAAAATTAAATTAAATCCTAAATTAGCTACAATATAACTATTAGTTATATTGTAGCTATCTTAAGGTTTATTTTACAGGTAAGTATTTCGTTTTAAATAGGAATAATTTATTTAATAATAGTCATTTTTATTTAGATTTATTTAAATAATATTTAAGATAGGGGGGTGTTAGGGTTAGACTTAGGTTTAGGGGTTAATAAATTTAATATAGTGGCGGCGGTGTAGGGGGGGCAGGATAGGGGTTAATAAATTTAATATAGGGGCGGCGGTATAGGGGGCGGCAGATTAGGGGTTAATAGGTATTATGTAGGTGGCGGCGGGGTCCGGGAGTGGCGGTTTAGGGGTTAGTAAGTTTATTTAGTTGCGTCTGGGTTCAGGAGCGGCAGTTTAGGGGTTAATATTATAAGTATAATGTAGGCGGCGGTATAGGGGGGCAGATTAGGGGTGTTTAGACTCGGGGTACATGTTAGGGTGTTAGGTGTAGACGTTCCCATAGAAATCAATGTGATATCGGGCAGCAGCGAACATAAGCTCTCGCTGCTGTCAAACTCCCATTGATTCCTATGGGATCCGCCGCCTCCAGGGCGGCGGATTGAAAACCAGGTACGCTGGCCCGGAATAGTGGCGAGTGTACCTGGTAGGTATTTGATAACTTCCAAAAGTAGTCAGATTGTGCCAAACTTGCATTCGGAACATCTGTAGTGACGTAACCATCGATCTGTGTTGGACTGAGATGGGCGGATCGTATGTTACGTCACTAAATTCTACTTTTGCCGGGCTGTAGGGCTTGATAACTAAGGCAAATCAGCCTTGCCACAAATACGCTGCGGAATTCCAGCGTATTTGCGGTTGACGGCTTGATAACTCGAGGCCACAGCCTTTAATGGGGCAGTTTACACGCACACAGTTGTAATGGTACAGGTGCACAAACACAGCACACACAGGGGCATATTTATCAAGCTCCGAATGGAGCTTTATGCCCTGTGTTTCTGGCAAGCCTGCAGGCTCGCCAGAAACAGCAGTTATGAAGCAGCGGTCACAAAGACCGCTGCTCCATAACCTGTCCGTCTGCTCTGAGCAGGCGGACAGACATCACCGGAAATCAACCCGATCGAGTACGATCGGATTGATTGACACCCCCTTGCTGGTGGCCTATTGGCCGCGAGTCTGCAGGGGGCGGCGTTTCACCAGCAGCTCTTGTGAGCTGCTGGTGCAATGCTGAATACAGCGAGCGTATTGCTCGCCGTATTTAGCGAGGTCTTTCGGACCTGATTCTCACTGTCGGATCAGGTCCGACAGACTTTGATAAATAGAGGCCACAGCCTTAAAGGCACAGATCACATCATGCCTGCACAGTCTTAATTGTATGGACACACTCGCCAATGCTTTAAAGCACACCAAAATGTAGTCTTACAAGGACAGATCACAGCATGCACAAACACATATGGTGCACTTAGCACACACAGCCTTGAAGGGACGTCTCACACCACCTGCATACTGTTTTAATAGTACAGGTAGACGCACAGTGCACACATCCTTAACTTTTTACTGCCATTAGGACATTACATGCTGTCCTAACAACGCTGGGATTTAGCGCCGTTAGCTTGGCATGGAACTTCCTAGCCGATTGGCTGTACTGAAGCCATAATGGCTTCCTTAATGGGATCGTGGACTGGAGGGCGTGCCTAGTGTCATAGGAACTCCCCCCTGACCCAATCCCATCATTGCAATCATGTGGTCACATGAAAGATTGCATGATTTAAATTTATACTTATTTGTTTACATCGGAACAAATAAGACCCAGTGGGAAAGGGTTAAAGAAACCACTCACAACATGTGCACACAAACTTAAAAGGGCTGGCACACTCACAAAATACACACAACTTTAAAGCACACCCCAAAACACATAGGCCAAACACAACATGTATAAACAAACATATAACACACAGTCTTAAAGGGACATCTCATCCCTCAAGTCTTAAAGATACAGCCTCACACACAGAGTCTTAAAAATCCACACCATATGCACACAGTCTTAAATATAGGGACAGATCACTCCACATGCACACCAAACACAGACTTAAAGGGGGTAGGTCACAGTATGCAGTAAAACATACACAACACACACACATACATACATCCACACACAGTCTTTAAGGTACACTACTGGCAGACACACACGATTTACACAGCCTTAAAGGGATTGAGAGAGGCCATACTACATGCCCAACACACAGTCTTAAAGGTGAAAAGTTCTCAAAGTCCAGCACCTGGGATCCAAGGTGTGCAATCACAGGGGCACTGCAAAATACCCCCAGTAAATGTAACAAGAGATAGTAGTCGCACCACCAAGTTCAATGAATAGTTTTCTTTATTGAGCCAAGATCAAAAAATCAGCAACGTTTCGGACACAAGTCCTTAACTTGTGTCCGAAACGTTGCTGATTTTTTGATCTTGGCTCAATAAAGAAAACTATTCATTGAACTTGGTGGTGCGACTACTATCTCTTGTTACACAGTCTTAAAGGGACAGATCACAGCACTGTCACAATACACACGGCTTTAAAGGGGCCGTTTATAGCACATACACAAACAGCTTTAAAGGGCACACTCATGCTATAATTCTGTGTATGAACGCCTTGTGCTCTGTGCGGCAAGCTGTGAGCTGTTCTTTTAAACCTGTGTGTGAACATTGTGATCCTTTCCTTTGCGGCTGTGCATGTGTGAGTTTTGGACTGTCGCCCAAGTGACCAAAAGGACACATTTGCTCACTGTAATAGGCTCGCTTACAGCTAGATCACGAGTTTTAAGCTCTATAGAGAAATTAACGAATGCAACAAAAGTTACATTATTTAATTTCCTATAGCGCTGCTATTACAAGTTTTCAAACATACGCCTTTTCTGTGCGATATGGTTGCGTTGAGCTCCATACCGCACACAATCAGAGCGCTGCTGAGACGTGCTCATGCACAATTTCCCAATAGACATCAATGGGGAGAGCCGGCAAAAAAAGAAAACTAACACCTGCGATCACGGAAACAAAAGTTCCATAACGCAGCGCCATTAATGTCTATGGGGAAATAAAAATACAGTTCAAACCTAACACCCTAACATAAACCCTAAGTCTAAACATCCCTAATATGCTGCCCCCAACATCACTGACGCCTGCCTACAGTTATTAACCCCTAATCTGCCGCTCCCGATATTGCCGCTACCTAAATAAAATGATTAACCCCTAATCTGCCACTCCCGATATCGTCGCCACTATACTACATTTATAAACCGCCAGCCCCCCAAATCGCAACAAGCTAAATTAAACTATATTAACCCCTAAACCTAACCCTAACGTAACCCTAACCCTAAGGTAACCCTAACCCTAAACCTAACCCTAACACCCCCTAACTTTAACATAATAAAAATATAGCTAAATTAAATTTACAGTTATTAACTAAATAAACCTAATAACCCCTAAACCGCCAGCCCGCCCCACAATGCAACAAACTAAATTAAACTATATTAACCCCTAAACATAACCCTAACCCCCCTAACTTTAACATAATAAAATTAGATCTAAATTAAATTGACAATTATTAACTAAATAAAACCTATTTAAAACTAAATACATACTTACCTGTGAAATAAAACCTAAGCTAGCTACAATATAACTAATAGTTATATTGTAGCTATCTTAGGTTTTATTTTTATTTCACAGGTAAGTTTGTATTTATTTTAACTAGGTAGACTAGTTAGTAAATAGTTATTAACTATTTACTAACTACCTAGTTAAAATAAATACAAACTTACCTGTAAAATAAAACCTAACCTGCCTTACACTAAAACATACCATTACAAAAAAATTTAAAAAAAACTACCATTACAAAAAAAAAAGAAATTATCCAAAAAAATAAAGATTAATCCTATTCTAATACCCTTAAAAAAATAAACCCATCCCAAAATAAAAAACCCTACTCTAGAATAAACTACCAAGGGCCCTTAAAAGGGCCTTTTGGGGGGCCCTTAAAAGGGCCTTTTGTAAAGCATTGCCCTGAGATAAACAGCTCTTTAACAAAAAAAAATACAAACACCCCCTAAATAAAAAAATTATTCCTATTCTAATACCGATAAAAAAAACACCCCAAAATAAAAAACCTAATCTAGAATCAAATACCAATGGCACTTAAAAGGGCCTTTTGTAGGGAAATGCCCTAAAGATATCAGCTCTTTTTTTAAAATAAAATTAAAAATACCCACTAACATTACAATCCCCCCCAAAACCCACAAAATAAAATTTAAAAAACTATCTAAAACACCTAAGATACCCATTGCCCTGAAAAGGGCATTTGTTTTACTGCCCAGACCCTAACCTAAAAAATAAAACCCACCCAATAAACCCTTAAAAAAGTCTAACACTAACCCCCTGACGATCCACTTACAGTTTTTGAAGTCCGGCTTGAACGATCTTCATCCCGGCGAAGTCTTCATCCAGGTGGCCTCTTCAATCTTCATCCCAGCGTTGAAGTCCTGATCCAAGCGGAGAGAAGTCTTCATCCATGTAGCCTCTTCAATCTTCATCCAGGCGGCATCTTCTATCTCGATCCCGGAGGATCCTTGCATTCCTATTGGCTGAAAAATTTGAATCAGCCAATAGGAATTAGGGCTGCTAAAATCCTATTGGCTATTCAAATCAGCCAATAGGATTTAAGCAGCTCTCATTCTATTAACCAATTTGAATTAGCCAATAGAATGAGAGCTGCTTAAATCCTATTGGCTGATTTGAATAGCCAATAGGATTTTAGCAGCCCTAAATTATTCCTTATTGGCTGATTCAAATTTTTCAGCCAATAGGAATTCAAGGGACACCATCTTGAATCACGTCCCTTGCAATGAAGATTCAGTGTACGGCGGAGACCGTATGAAGAGGATGCTCCGCACCGGATGTCTTCAGGGTGGACCTGCTCCACGCCGGCTGGATGAAGATAGAAGAGGCCGTCTGGATGAAGACTTCTTGCCGCATGGATAATGACTTCACCGGCTGGATGAAGATCCTTCAAGCGGGACTTCAACAACTGTAAGTGGATCGTCGGGGGTTAGTGTTAGGTTTTTTTAAGGGTTTTTTGGATGAGTTTTTTTTTTAGATTAGGGTTTGGGCAATGTAAAAGAGCTAAATGCTCTTTTAAGGGCAATGCCCATACAAATGCCCTTTTCAGGGCAATGGTTAGCTTAGGTTATTTTAGATTGTTTTTTTATTTGGGGGGGTTGTTTGGGTGGTGGGTTTTACTGTTGAGGGGGTGTTTGTATTTATTTTACAGGTAAAAGAGCTGATATCTTTGGGGCAATGCCCCACAAAAGGCCCTTTTAAGGGCCATTGGTAGTTTATTGTACGCTAGGGTTTTTATTTTGGGTGGGCTTTTTAATTTTGATAGGGCTATTAGATTAGGTGTAATTCTTTTTTATTTTTGATAATTTGTTATTTTTTTTTTTTTTGTAAATTAGTTTTTATTTTTTGAAATTAGATAATTTTAGTATAGTTAGGATTTTTTTTATTGGTAGTTTAGTTTTATTTAATTGGTAGTTAGTTTAATTTGAGCTTAATAATTATAATAGTTTAATTGTTAGATTAAAAAAAAAAAATTATTTGACAGGTAAGTTTTAATTGAATTTAAGCTATGGGGGTTTAGCGATTACTAGTTTAAATTAGTTTATTTCATTGTGGGGGGCTTTCGGTTTAGGGGTTAATAGTTTATTTTAGTATATTTCGTTGTGGGGGGCTTGCGGTTTAGAGGTTAATAGGTTTATTATAGCGGCGGTGTGAGCGGACGGCAGATTAGGGGTTAATAATATTTAAATAGTGTTTGCGATGGGGGAGGGCGGCAGTTTAGGGGTTAATAAGTTTATTATAGTGGCAACAATGTAGGGGAGCGGAGGAATAGGGGTTAATAAAAAAATGTAGTGGCGGCGATGTCGGGAACGGCAGATAAGGGGTTAATAAATGTATTATAGTGTTTGCGATGCGGGAGGGCCTCGGTTTAGGGGTTAATAGGTAGTTTATGGGTGTTAGTGTACTTTGTAGCAGTTTAGTTATGAGTTTTATGTTACAGATTTGTAGCGTAAAACTCATAATTACTGACTTTAGATGGCGTTACGGATCTTGTCGTTTTAGTCTGTAACGCTCACTTTTTCGCCGTACCCCAAAACTCGTAATACCGGCACTATGGGAATCCCATGAAAAAGCGTCATTATTACGTGTGGGACTGACGTTGCGGCACAGGTTAAAAGGTGTGCGGTACAGCTATACCGACAACACTTGTAATAGCTGCGGTGCCGTTTTAACACTGAAAATGCCATATTTTCAGCGTTATAAGCCGCAATGCAAAACTTGTAATCTAGCTGTTACAGAGGTAAATAAGCTTACTCACACACTGCCTCACTTGAAAGATACACAGCTATGATAACTCACAGATTCATAACACACAATGTAACGTGGCTGAGGTTAGCCTGTCAGCAGGTCATTCAGCAGATGTATGCACTAAGTGAGATTTGTGTCTCAGCATTTTGTTGGCTTAGGTGGTGTTAAAAGTCAAGGATGAGAGTCAGCTGACTGCCCAGTGCATGAGTGGGGTTGATAGTTGCAGGTAGTTGAGGTGTAGGTAATAATATGCTATATTAATTACAAGCAGTGATGAACATGAGAAAGGTTCCAAATAATTATTCTCACACTCAGGCATGCACGTAGAAATGTAATACTTTTGCCACTGGGGATATTTCTGATTATACAATGAGCAATAACACTGCAATATAGTTATTAAATGCACACAGACTGAAATTGCCTTTAATTAGTTATTTTATATCCAAACAGATTACATTGCATTTAAATTTACATGTTTTAAAATGCAAGAAAAACATTACAACAAAAACATTTCTAACATAAAATATTAAACGGTATTGATGATAGACTTATCTTATTTTACTGTTGAGTAGAGATCCATGTTAATTGGGTTTACTCACAGCAAATAGTTCTTGGCAATAACCAGCAAAAAAATGCAAATACATTATCATCTCCTACTGATGATCGAAACGCAAATTCGTTAAGAAATGAGGCAAATAGTTTCCTACTTGTATCAAACTGTCTGCGCAACTGACACTTTGCCTGCGTCCCTCTTTCAATTCCTACAAACACCTTCTGTCCAATGGTCTCTGTGATATTTTCAGTGAAGGTTCTTGTTTTCTTTAATCTCTACCAAAACTGGGTTTCCATCTTCATCAAATTCACCTAATACTGTAAAGGAATATTCTAAATATTTCCCACATTCCTCACAGCAGAAATTTAATCCAGTCAACTACTGTATTTTTATCTTGGATGTTGGCTTCGTGCTGTGCCAAGTTTGGGGCATGTATTGTGCTCAGCAGTACACCAAAAGAATGATTTGCTGAAAAAAAGTAAAAAAAATGAACCATTACATACACATTTCCTGTAAATGCTTGTTGTACATACCCAGTGTTTTCCATCAATGACATGACTATAACTTTGTAACTGACAGTGTTTGTTACAGGATTCACATATGTGACTGTTCTGTATTAACCTATGACTGGCTAGCCAACAAATTGATGCCTCTGCGTCATGGAGTTCCTCTGCAAGGCTTGAAAGTCATATCTCACTAATCTGCTGCATCCATGACATTTTGAACTATAGTGGTTCGATTTAACAAAGGTCTTCCTGCCATTACCTTTTATTGGAGGATGTGCTTAATATACACAGAGCAGTATCTGCAACTGGCTCTGTCTTTCAGCTGTAGACAATATTGCACTCTACTCAGCACAATGTGCTGCTTTTTCCTGTCTTATGAGGTATAGGAAGAGATGTTGTATACCAGGGGTTCAACTGAATAAAATGTCTATGTTTTTATAATTAAAGGGATATAAAACTCAAAATTTTTCTTTCATGATTCAGATAGAGCATGCAATTTTAAGCAAATTTCTAATTAACTCCTATGATCAATTTCTCTTTGTACTCTTGGTATCTTTATTTGAAAAGGCAGGGATGTAAGCTTAGGCGCCAGCCCATTTTTGGTTCAGCACCCTGGGTAGCGCTTGCTGATTGGTGGCTACAGTGAATTATGAAAGAAAAAATGTGGGTTTCATATCTCTTTAACTATACATAAGCCCTTGATTGGAAGGAAACCTAAACATCCTGCTATCCATACAATGGCATGTTTTCACTGCATTTGCCTCTTAATGTGTGAAAGGTCAAAGCTGTTTGTCCACATTATATTGATACATTGACCCCATACTTAGGCATTATATTCCCAAATGCTCACAACCCTGCCGTAATAACAGGGAGGGTGGGAGCTTCTTTTCGCCTGCTGGTCTGTAAATGAAGAGACTACCACTTCCTACTCTAAACTATTTATATCTTTCCTTATACACCTCCCACTTATCAACCATTTCCCTATCTTTCTACTTTGGCCTGCCCTGGGGTCAATCGTCCAGGGCTGCCTTGACCCCATACTTAGGCACTATATTCCCAACCCACAAATTCAAACACACACCATAAACTGGGGTTATAAAGGCCACCGCCATTTTATTTAATTATCAAACTTGTAAACACATAAATAACATATAAACCACTTGGCAAGTCATTGACTAAAACAAGCCCATTAGTTCTTGCTCCATAGGAGCTCAATATTCTTAAAACCCAAGCAAGTAACATCTTGTTAACCTCTCCTGAACCCACAGGAGGTACCAACTTTTACATCCACCTTCTCAAATAGCAAATACACTACCACAGGCACAGCCATCCACCGAACACCGCCAACCGCCCAAGGCCTTTAGAACCCCTTCTTTCAAGTTAAAATTAAATAACTGCAACCCCACTTCATTTAGGTGCACCCCATCTTTAAAAAAAAAAATCTACCTGACTCAACTTCAAATTCCACATGCCAAATAGACACTCCCCCCTTTTGCCTCAGAAAACATCTTAAAACCTTGTTCATTTTTCTCCTGGAAATATCCTCCAGAGGACTCTAGGCTCAATTTCAGACCACACAACCTTCAGCCGAGGAAATAGCTCTCAAATCCTCCTCAAATCCATCTTCATTTTTGACACCAAATATTTTTGTGCCGTAAAACCCAGATCATTACCCCCTGCATAATTCACTAAAATGTCTGGAGGGCGGAACATCCGTGAGAACTCAACCACTTTCAAAATTACCTGCTCCCACTTTATGCCCTGAAAGCCCAGCCAATGTTGGCAAACCCAATTGACACCCATCGTCTTCTAAATGGCTCCGAAACCCGCTGCCAATGACAACCTCTGGCAAAACACTCTCCCCACCGGAATAATCTCTCATTAAACTGAAAACACAACCCCTTTCGGGCAGAGACAGTGGTACTGGCACCTGTGCCACCACTGGTGGTGACACCCCCAACTCGAAAGGACTGGCCCAACCTCAAATGAAGGTTAATTATACAAATTATGAAACTGGCACTAGAAATAATTAGATTAGGGATAGATAGATAGATAGATAGATAGATAGATAGATAGATAGATAGATAGATAAGTAATCCAGTGCTGACCCTAAATATATATACATGCACTGGGAGATTGGTGAGAGAACCAAAAGGTATAGGGATTAATTAGCACTTATCCCTAAATACGTAAAGGTTAAAAAATTGAATTTTTAATAGAAACCAAAGTAAAAACAAGGATAAACCTTGATAAAGTACCCATACTAAAACTGTACACCTAGCCCCCCTGTTTCCTGGCCGATAGCAGCTCCCTCGGCTTCAGGTGTCAGGGACTAGGGACAGTATTAAAACCAACAAATAGTGCACAACAAAGTGCTTACTGCAAGCACAAACGCGTTTTCGCTGTTTTATTCAGTAACCGATCATTGATAGTGATCTACTATGATTATAACATCTAACGATAAGTATTTACAAGGGATTGATTCATAACATTTCAGCCAGCCCTCCTTTAGCACTGCTGGCTTAGGATTGGTACTTGAAATAGTGTTAGATCCAATCACACCGCAACTGGCAATCACGCCCAATATATACCGCTTCACATTGGCTACTGACTGGGCGGTTTGACATGCAGGATAGGGATTTGCTAAGAACTTACACACATGCACTACTTAAGAGGGTGGCACCCGGGCCTTGGCTTGAACGATCACATTGAGAAAGGCTGAATAACACAGCCGAAACGCGTTTGTGCTTGCAGTAAGCACTTTGTTGTGCACTATTTGTTGGTTTTAATACTGTCCCTAGTCCCTGACACCTGAAGCCGAGGGAGCTGCTATTGGCCAGGAAACAGGGGGGCTAGGTGTACAGTTTTAGTGTGGGTACTTTATCAAGGTTTATCCTTGTTTTTACTTTGGTTTCTATTAAAAATTCAATTTTTTAACCTTTACGTATTTAAGGATGAGTGCTAATTAAACCCTATACATTTTGGTTCTATCACCAATCTCCCAGTGCACCAACCTAAAATGAGTCATGATTTTGAGCCAAATGCCTATGTCCCTGTCATCCCAATGCATTTCCTTGTGTCTGCCTGTCGCCACCGTTCCCTGCTCTGGCCACGAGGTGACCTACCTAAGCGAGCCCAAGTAGGTGACAACCTAGCTCCAAGCTCCCGTCTCCTGGGAAGAGGTGAACGTGACCTGCCCCGCCTTGCTCTAGAGTCAGCATCTGTCATCCTATGCCCCCTTTTCTGGAAAACCCTGCTCTCCTGCAAAGACATAGCAGACCCCATAAAACCCAAGCTTCCCCTCACTGCCCTATTCCCACTCATCCCTCCCATACCAGTAGCCTCATTCCTACCTGACCTCCCAATCTGTTGTCCCCCCTCTTCTGCAAATGAGGGGATAAGCAACACAAAAGATGCACAAAAGCATCAAGCTCACCGACCTGGCCAGCTGTTACCGGTCCAGCAGACATGCCTGGACCCCCTCCTCATCCTCAAAGTCGCTGAAGATGCCCTCCAGGACAATGGAGTCACCGTCATGGTCCTGTGCATGTGTTGAGCATTCCAAACCTCCATCAGCCTCAGCGGAGCAGCCTACAGTAGCTCCTTGTTCCACTATCAAAAAAGAAAACTATCACAGACACCACAAACTCCCACTCCTGCACCAGTGCCTCCTCCCCCAGCTCCCCTTGACTACATGGCAAAAATCCCCCATCCTAGTTCCCCACTATCCAACCCCTGCAGTCTTTTTTTTTTACTGCAGGGGGCGTAGTAACGACCCCCCAAAATACCACCACAGGGCAGGAAAGGGGGGGGAGGGAAAAAAACCCCACCCCCAAACCTATGAGGGATCACAATGGATCCCCCACCCCCACAGCACCCATGAGGCTCTCACACCAGCCTGCTACCCCAGCCCAGGGCCACAACACGTGCCCCTCCTCAGACCCACTAATGCCTATATTCACCTACACTACAAATATTACTCCTTGTACCTAATTTATACCCCCCATTACCCACAGATAGGAAATCCTCCCCCAGGCCCCAGACATCAATAAGGGGTTGGCCATAAGTTAATTGAGGGGGGGGGAGTCACACTGCTAAGGGCTAGCTTAGTAATCAAATCCTCATATGGCTGAGCAGCAGCCCCACACTCCAAGCCCCTTCCACCTACTAACCCCTTCCCTAACAATAAAAAAACCCTAACCCCATTTGAACCAGCTGTCCCTATATCCCAAAGGGGGGACACTGCACCCCCTCTCCCCTTCCCCATCAAGTGCCCATAACACTGTCATAATAAACAAAGCCTTTCCCGGCAATCCTGTCACCCATGCCTTGCCGGATCCGCCCCCACCCCTGCTGAAATTGACCCCCACACCACCCCCACCATCAAACAACACCATCCAGCTTACTGCAAGGCCGCTTAGCCACCGCTTCCAGTGACCCACCTACAGTTTCCACTGAGACTCCTTCCAGTGTCCAACACTGGATCCACCATGTGATCACCAGACTGGCGCAGCCTGGCTCTGTTAGTTGGACGCCTGGTTCTGTTATTGGTAGCCTGGCTCTGTTAGTGTCTAATTTCTTAGTTAAACATAGCCATTTGGTTTAGGTTACAAGAGGAAGCTTAGACACATAAGATGAGCCCATAGCAAGTATAAGTTAAATGAATAAAACGTGCATCATTTGATATGTTTTGTGCAATAAAAGTGTTCATCTCAACCTAAAGCAAATTGTTGTGTTCCTCTATGTTTGTGTGTGTGTGTGTGTGTGTGTTGTGCATGTTTTCCTGCATACTGTGACCTGCCCCCTATGTCTATGTTTGGTATGCATGTAATTGATCTGTCCCTTTAACCCTTTCCCGCTCTTAGACTGTTCCATGCCATCCTAACAGTGCTAGGCCATAGCACCACTAGGACAGCATGGAACGTCCTAGCCTTTTGACTGTCCTGAAGCCATAGACTCTTTGTAAATGGTACTGTGGGCTTGAGGGTGTGCATAGCATCATAGGCACTTCCCCAGATCCCATCATTGAAATAACGTGATCGCATGAACAATAGTGTGATTTCAATTTTTACTTATTTGTTTACAGTTCAGATGTAGACAAATATGTCCTGATGGGAAAGGGTTAAAGGCTGTGTGTTGTGTTTTTATATATGATTGTACATTTAAGACAGTAAGCATGTGGTGTGGATTTTTAAGACTGTGTGTATGTGAGACTGTAGTTTTAAGATTTGAAGGATGAGCTGTCCCTTTATGGATGTGTTGATGTGTTTGTTTATGTGTGCTGTATTTAGTCCATATGTTTTGGGTGTGCTTGTGTGTAGTGTGTGAGTGTGCCAGCCCTTTTAAGTTTGTGTGCACGTGAGCTGTTCCTTTAAGGATGCGTGCACTGTGTGTGTGTGCCAGCAGCATTAAGACACTGTGCAGGTGGTGTGAGATGTCCCTTCAAGGCTGTCCGTGCTAAGTGCACAGTATGTGTTTGTGTATGCTGTGATCTGTCCATGTAAGACTACATTTGGGTGTGCTTTATGGCTGTGTGCATTTTGTGAGTGTGTCCATGCCTTTAGACTGTGCAAGCTTCATATGATCTGTGCCTTTAATGCCGTGTGTGCTGTATTCGTGCACCTGTACCATTAAAACTATGTGAGTGTGAGCTTCCCCTTTAAATACTGAGTGCCCCTTTAAGGCTTTGTGCATTTGGGTGTGGTTAAAAGCCTGTGTGCCTGTCTCTTAAAGACCGTGCATGGTGTGTGGGTTAACCAACTAAAAGTTGTGTGCTGCTGCCCATTTAAAACTGTGTAAGCAGGTGGTGAATTGCCCTTCAAGGCTGCAATACGTGGGTGCATAGTGTGAGCTGTTCCTTTAAAGGCTGTGTGCGTGTGGTGTAAGTTGTCCTTTAACCCCTTAATGACCGAGGACATACGCCATACGTCCTCAGAAAAAATACAGTTGACGCCTGAGAATGTATGGCGTACGTCCTCGGTTTGGAAAGCAGCTGGAAGCGATCCTGATCGCTTCCAGCTGCTTTCCGGTTATTGCAGGATGCCTCGATATTGAGGCATCCTGCAATAACAATTTGTACCCCTCCGGTGCAGAGAGAGCCACTCTGTGGCCCTCTCTACACCGGACATCGATGGCCGCATTCGTTGGTGGGTGGGAGCTGCAGTGAGAGGCGGGTGGGTGGCCATCGATGGGTTCTAAGACACAGAGGGGGGCGGGATCGGGGGCGGGACAGTCGGGCGCGCGCACAATGCGCATGTGTGCACGGATGGCGGCGGGCGGGCGCATGCACGGGGGGGAGCGGTTGGGAACCGCTATACTACAGAAAATTATCAAGTATAAGTGGGAGGAAGGGGGGAAGAAATGCCCCAAAAAAGTAATCTAAGGGATCTGGGTGGGGGTGGGGGTTGGTCTTGGGCTACACTACAGCTACACTACAGAAAAAAATAAAATAACAAATAAAAAAGAGACTATATAGTGTAAACTGGGTACTGGCAGACAGCTGCCAGTACCCAAGATGGCTGCCAAGAGGGTAGAGGGGGAGGTTAGAGAGCTGTTTGGGGGTGGGGCAGGGAGGTTTGGGGGCTAAGGGGGGATCCTACACAGCAGCATATGTAAATATGCAAAGGGGGAAAAAAGGATGCCTTTTTTTTTAGTACTGGCAGACTTTCTGCCAGTACTTAAGATGGTGGGGACAATTGTGGGGTGGGGGAGGTAAGAGAGCTGTTTGGGAGGGATCTGGAGGGGGTGATGTGTCAGGTGGGAGGCTGATCTCTACACTAAAGCTAAAATTAACCCTGCAAGCTACCTAATTAACCCCTTCACTGCTAGCCATAATACACGTGTGATGCGCAGCGGCATTTAGCGGCCTTCTAAATACCAAAAAGCAACGCCAAAGCCATATATGTCTGCTATTTCTGAACAAAGGGGATCCCAGAGAAGCATTTACAACCATTTATGCCATAATTACACAAGCCGTTTTTTTTAATTTTATCACATATGGCGGTGAAATGGTGGTATGAAATATACCAAAATGGGCCTAGATCAATACTTTGGGTTGTCTACTACATTACACTAAAGCTAAAATTACCCCAAAAAGCTCCCTACATGCTCCCTAATTAACCCCTTCACTGCTGGGCATAATACACGTGTGGTGCGCAATGGCATTTTGCGGCCTTCTAATTACTAAAAGCAACTCCAAAGCCATATATATATGCTATTTCTGAACAAAGGGGATCCCAGAGAAAATATTACAACCATTTATGCCATAATTGCACAAGCTGTTTGTAAATAATTTCAGTGAGAAACCTAAAGTTTGTAAAAAAAAAATGTGAAAAAGTGAACTTTTTTTTTTATTTGATCGCATTTGGCGGTGAAATGGTGGCATGAAATTTACCAAAATTGGCCTAGATCAATACTTTGGGATGTCTTCTAAAAAATATATATATACATGTCATGGGATATTCAGGGATTCCTGAAAGATATCAGTGTTCCAATGTAACTAGCGCTAATTTAAAAAAAAAGTGGTTTGGAAATAGCAAAGTGCTACTTGTATTTATGGCCCTATAACTTGCAAAAAAAGCAAAGAACATGTAAACATTGGGTATTTCTAAACTCTGGACAAAATTTAGAAACTATTTAGCATGGGTGTTTTTTGGTGGTTGTAGATGTGTAACAGATTTTAGGGGTCAAAGTGTGTTTTTTTCCATTTTTTCCTCATATTTTATAATTTTTTATAGTAAATTATAAGATATGATGAAAATAATGGTATCTTTATAAAGTCCATTTAATGGCGAGAAAAACTGTATATAATATGTGTGGGTACAGTAAAAGAGTAAGAGGAAAATTACAGCTAAACACAAACACAGCAAAAATGTAAAAATAGCTTTGGTCCCGAACGAACAGAAAATGGAAAAGTGCTATGGTCATTAAGGGGTTAAAGGCTGTGAGTGCTATGTGTGTGTGTGTGTATGTGCCCCTGTCCCTTTAATACAGAGCATCCCTTTAAGGCTATGTTGCATGGAGATGCATACTGTTATTTACTGTTATTTATATAGATAACACTGTTTGCACGTGAAGTTATTTAAGAGTCAGCACTAATTGCCTAAAATGCAAGTCTGTCAAAATATCTGAGATAAGGAGGCAGTCAGCAGAAGCTTAGATACAAGGTAATTACAGAGCTAAAACGTATATTTCTATAACAGTGCTGTTTATGCAAAACTGGGAAAAGGTAAATAAAGGGATTATCTTTCTGTCATGAGATGCAGGACATATGCAGGACACAGCAATGATGGTACAACTCTATTTTATTGCAGAGCATAACAATACACATCTAGTCAGGTTGATTGTACTAAACTAACTGCGACACAGACACCGGACCTAAGCCCCGCCCACATACTAGTGACATCACATCCTGCTCTCATCACATCTTCCCCTTTTTCAAAGGCAAAGCATACATTTGCATATAATAAATAACAAGGTACACCAACAGAGTATACAACAACATTTTTGTTTTTGAACATTATAAAAACAGATAGATTAGAAAACATGAACAAATAAATTACATCCTGACTTGGACATCGGGGTAGACTACCCTAGTCCACAGTGACCATGGGATTATTCTGCCCATACTTCCGGTCACTGTTCTAGCTAAAGTCAGTCCCTGTATCGGGCCGGAAGTTTCACCACTCTTCCGCTTGATGTAACTTTGCATGAACTGTCCTCTGATACAGAAGATGGTGAACAAGAGTCTGCTGGAGGCAAAGATATATCCCCGCTGTGATCTTGCTGAGGGGAAGGCACCTCTCGTAGAACAGGGGATCCCACCGGCGGTGGTACTGAGGTATCCGGTTCCAGACTCTCAGGTACAGGCTGAAGATGTCTTCGGTTACGGCGTGTAACCGTCCCTCCCTCTGTAAGGACTGTGTAAGACCTTGGTTCTGGAGAGCGGCCCACTACCGTAGCAGGCGTCTTCCATTTCTTCTCATCATCCAGTTTAATTCTGACACTTTGGCCCGCTTTCAGTTCCTGTAAAGGCCTGACAGAATGTCTCCTGTCGTAGAAGAAACGATAACCCTTTTTGGCCTCTTCATCCCTCCTAAAGACTTCGTCCCGAGGAACAGGGCCAGGCGGCTTGAAGACACCCACTGAGGGTAAAGTGGTGCGAATCTGGCGTCCTAGCATCAGCTGTGCCGGGATAAACCCGGTGGCTTGAATGGGCGTCGCCCTGTATGACAAGAGGGCTAGGTACGGCTCAGATTGCTTTAGAATGAATTTTGTTGTTTGAACTGCCCTTTCAGCCATTCCGTTGGCCTGCGGATAATGTGGACTTGACGTGGAATGTACAAAATCATATTGCCTGCTGAAAGCACTGAACTCTGTAGAAGCGAACTGCATACCATTATCACTCACCAGCTCCATTGGAATGCCCCAGCGGGCGAACAAGCTCTTCAGGCGAATGATAATGGCCTGACTTGTGATATCATTCAGGGGTGCAATTTCCAAATACCTGGAATAGTAGTCGATCACAAAAAGAAACTTTTTCCCGTGCAGTTCACACAAATCAGCAGCTATTTTCTGCCACGGCCCACAGGCAGCGGAGTAGACATTAAGGGCTCCCTTCTCTGAGTAGGCCGGCGTTCCCGGCAAAAGGCACATTTAGACACGTGATTTGCAATGTCGGAGCTGATCCCAGGCCACCACACAGCTGTAGCTGCCCTTTCTCTGCACTTTGTAATGCCTAAGTGGCCATCGTGAATCCTGTTTAACATCTCCTTCCTCATGCTGACAGGAATTACAATGCGGTCTTGGAACAGCACCAACCCCTCCAGCTCCGTGAGCTGCGACCTCTCTGGCTGGTAAGCATTTAAAGACATCCAGGCTGCCCGGCTCTCGGGCCAGCCATCTTTTATGTACCTTATAACTTCTTGCAGATCTGTGTCCAAATATGTCTCTTTCTTTATCTCTTCCAGTTTCCTTGAAGAAATGGACTTAGAGGCCAGAACTGAATCAACATACACTTTCACATCCGATTCCGTGGAGGATTCTTCAGCAGCAGCCAGCGGGAGCCTGGATAGTGTATCTGCCACAACCAGTTGTTTCCCCGGCACATGCACTGCCTGAACATTGAACCTGAGCAGTCTCATTAAAAGTCTCTGGCATCTCAAGGGTGTTTTGTCAATGTCATAAGAATTGATTAGAGGGACTAGCGGTTTGTGGTCAGTTTCCAGACTAAATTTCTCCAAACCCACTAGATAACGCTGAAAGCGCTCACAGGCCCAAACTGCAGCCAGGCACTCTTTCTCAATTTGAGCGTATTTTGACTCCGCAGCCGTCAGTGTGCGGGAACAGTAGGCGATGGGCTGTAGTTTGTTGTCATTCAGCTGCAGGAGTGCAGCCCCCAACCCATAACTGCTTGCATCAGCACTAACCACAGTCTTTTTTGAAGGGTCGTAGAACCCCAGCACTGGGGCAGACCCCAGCAGTGACTTGGCATGCAGGAACGCTTTTTCCTGTGAGGGTCCCCAGACCCAGGCAACATCTTTCTTAAGCAACTCTGTGATAGGGTGTAAAACTGTAGATAAATCTGGAAGAAACTTGCCCACGTAATTTACAAGGCCCAATATCTGTCTCAGCTCATGTACATCAGAAGGGCTTTTCATCTGTTCAATAGCCCGAATTTTCTCGGGGTCCGGCTTGATGCCATCCCCGTTGATGATATGCCCAAAGTAGCATAATTCAGTTTTCCTAAAATGACATTTTTCTTTATTCAGCTTCAGCCCAGACTCTTTGATAGCCTGCAGCACACAACTCAAACGCTGATCATGCTCCTCCACTGTAGACCCATACACTAGAATGTCGTCCATGACGACCGCTGTGCCCACATGGCCACTCAGGAGAGAACTCATTTCCCTTTGAAAGATTTCAGGAGCGGAGGATATCCCAAAGGGGAGTCTGCAGAAGCAGAACCGACCTACCGGTGTGATAAAGGTAGTCAGTTTGCGGCACTTTGGATCCAGGGGGATCTGCCAAAAGCCGCTAGAAGCGTCTAATGTGGAAAAGAACTTCGCCCCAGCCAACTTCGGGGCTATATCTTCCAATGTCGGCAGCACAAATCTCTCCCTCTTCACTGCCTCATTCAACCTTTTCAGGTCCACACAGATGCGCACCTTTCCGTTTTTCTTTGCAACTGGAACAATGGGGGCACACCAATCAGTTGCTTCAACAACCTCTTCAATAACCCCCATAGACTTCATGCGCATGAGCTCTTTCTCCACTTGAGGCATGAGCGGGAACGGAATTCTACGAGGAGTAGAAATACTGTATGGGACTGCGTCACTTTTAAGTGCTATACGGACAGGTTTGCAGTTCAGTAGGCCCAACTCGCCAAACATATCTTCAGAGATCTCATTCACTCTGGCCACGAGGCCCAAGTCACAGGCTGCTTTTCTGCTCAATAAACTGTTAACACACTGACCTCGGATCACATGCACCCACATGGTGAACTTCCTCTGTTTGTACTCACAGCTGGCAAGAAATTTCATAAATTCAGCAAAAGACATTACAGTGATATCTGCTCCTGTGTCAATCTTAAAATCAACTTTGGCTCCCATTACAGTAAAAGTAACTTTCCAATCTTCCTCTGAGCTTGTCCGTTCCACAACAGACCCCACAAAAGACACTTCCTGACCCTCCTGGTCACTGTCCACCTGCATCTCCTTAATGTATTCAGTTTTACACACCACTTCAAAATGGCCTATTCTGTTACATTTTCTGCATCTTTTATCTCTGGCCGGGCATATAGCACTCTGATCATGAGCCCGGTAGCACCGTGTGCATCGGCCATGTTTCGCCCATCCACTTCTAGGCCTTTCCAGTACTTTAGATCTACCGCTCACACTGTGCCTTTCACTAGTAATTTTCCTAGACTGTTGCACTTCATCCACAATACTCTCAGACCTCAGATCAGCACTTTGCTTTTTCACCAGTTCACTCTGGTGGGCCATCCTAATAGCCCCGTCTAACGTTAAATCAGGCTCTAACTGCAGCTTCAGGGAGACTTCAGCATCTGCAATTCCAATAACTATTCTGTCTCTGATTTGCTCTTCTTTAGCAACACCAAACTCACAGAATTCAGCTAATTCATACAGGCTGCGCACAAATGACTCCACAGATTCTCCCACACGCTGATTACGTTTGTGAAAACCAGCTCTCTCATGAATCACATTTCTTTTGGGCACAAAGTGGGCACTGAGTTTATCCATAACTATATCAAAGTTAACTTCTTCCCCTTCTTGGAAAGTAAAAGCATTGAACACTGGCTCTACATCTTTCCCCATGGAGTATAAAAGAGAATTAACTTGTACTTCACCACTCTCCTTGTTCAGTTTGGATGCAATCCTGAAGCGCTGAAACCGCTGACGCCATGTGGGCCAAGCTGCAGGCTGAGAAAAGTCAAAAGGCTCAGGTGGGGTAAACTTTGACATTGCAATCGATCAGGAACAGAAGCGCAGTCCAGAACTTCTGACACCATGTCATGAGATGCAGGACATATGCAGGACACAGCAATGATGGTACAACTCTATTTTATTGCAGAGCATAACAATACACATCTAGTCAGGTTGATTGTACTAAACTAACTGCGACACAGACACCGGACCTAAGCCCCGCCCACATACTAGTGACATCACATCCTGCTCTCATCACACTTTCTTTTTAATATATAATTTTTTTTGTGTTTACTATCCCTTTAAGGCTGCACTGTGTGTGCATGGTGTGAGCTGTTCCTTTAAGACTGTCTCGTGCAAGTTGCCCCTTCAAAGGCTGTGAGTATTCTGTGTGTGTGTACACGTGCCCCTGTCCCATTAAAACAGCGCATCCCTGTAAGTCTGTGAGTGTTGCGTGCAAATGCATTGCTTTCTTTAAGACTGTATGCGTGTGATGCAAGTTGTCCCTTTAAAGGCTGTTAGTGATGTGTGTGCACATGCCCCTGTCCCATTAAGACAGAGAATCAGCAACACTACTTCTCTACTCTTATCTCTAATCTTTCTTCAAACCCAAAACATTTGTTCTCCACTTTCAATACTCTTCTCCGCCCTCCCCCACCTCCTAATTAGTGATGTCCCGAACTGTTCGCCCGTGAACGGTTCACAGCGAACATAGCTTGTTCGCGTTTGTGGGCGAACACATGGCGATGTTCGATCCGCCCCTATGTGTCATCATTGTGGAAACTTTGACCCTTTATGTCACAGCCGCCTGACACATTAGAGCCAATCAACATCAGACACTCCCTCACAGACCATCCCAGCTACTCGGAATCCGCCATTTTAGACTCATAACGACCTTGCTTTCTTAATGAGAGGACGTGTTGTGTTTTTGCTCCTGACCTTAATAGTAAAAACATAGCTAGGCTAGTGTATTTACAGTCCAGAAGGACTCCACTCATCTCTGCTGCAAGCACAGCACCCCAAAAAGCCCTTTTTAGGGCTATATTTCGTGCCGTTTTTTTTTTTTTTTTCCGTTTTTTTTATTTTTGCCTGGCTTTCAGGCTGTGTGTTTAAGGCTCACAGCATATGCTGTGATTACTGACACCACTGATATCTCCCTAACAACATTAGTTTAAATTTAACTAACCAAAAAATTTAATTATTTTTCTAGTGTAATTTTTTTTCATTTTCTATCAGGCCAGTGTCACACAGCATATACTCTGGTTCATTGCTCTGTGCCAGCCAGCAGCCACCAGTGTTAATATCCGTTTATAACATTATTTTTAATTTAAAAAAAAAAAACACAAAAAAAAATATTTTTCTAGTGTAATCTAATTACATTTACTATCATGCCTGTGTCTGTCAGGCTCACTCAGCATTAATATACCATTAATATACCTATTTTTTTCAGTCTTTTGGTTAATTGGTCTGTGCCAGGCAGCCACCCAGCACTCATATCTATTCTTCTTCACCTTAATTTTAATATAAAAAAAAAAGTTTAAATTGGTTTGCTAGTGTAATCTAATATAATTTTCTATCCGGCCTGTGTGTTTTGCTGACATACAGAGCCTACTGTGTTTACTTGCTGCCCTCCCTAGTCTATGAGCCACGACTCATATGTGTTTAACCTTTTTTAATTCCCCCCCCCCCCCAAAAAAAATAACTGCAATCATTTTTCTAGTGTAATCTAATAGTATTTTCTATCAGGCGTGTGTGTATCCGACTTACAGAGCCTACTGTTTTTAATAGCTGCCCTTCCAAGGCTATCAGCCACGACTCATATGTATGCACTTAACCTTTTTCTTTAAATTTCCAAAAAAAAGTCTTTAAATCATTATGCTAGTGTAATGTAATTGTATTTTCTATCAGGCCTGTGTCTAACTGTCTATATGACTTACACAGCATACTGTTGTTAATTGCTGCCCTACGTAGCAGCCAGCCAGTGCGACCACTCATAGAGTCATATGTGCATTGCACTTCTTAACATAATTTTAATATTAAAATCTAATATTTTTAAAATATTTTGCTAGTGTAATCTAACTTAATTTTCTATCAGGCCTGTGTTTTTGTCACTTACACAGCATACTGTGTTAAATTGCTGCCCTACCTACCATCCACGACTCATATCTGCTAGCCTGTGTGCCAGGCCCAACTAGCCAATTAGTGTCACCAATCACAATTCTTTTAACAGTATAGAAAAAAATAAAAATCATAATTTTTTGGACTGCAAATATTCAGTCTCCTAGTGCCATTGAATTGCATTTACCTCCTGCCTGCCACTGCCAGCCTTTTGTGCCAGGCCGTGTAGCCAACTATTCACACCAATCATAATTGTTGTCACAGACAGTACAGTTACTAATTAAAATTAACAAAATTTTGATTGTTGATCTTAATCCTCAGTTTGCTCGTGCCCTAGAATTGCACTTTTCTACTGCCTTCCAAGCCTGTGTGCCAGGCCTTCTTGAAAAATATTTACACCAATCATATTTGTTGTCACAGTATTCTTAATAATTAAAAATTAAAAATGTTGTTAATAGTTGTTGAGAATCCTCAGTTTGCTGGTGCCATTGAATAGCACTTTCCTGCTGCCTTGCAGCCTGCTGTGAGCCAGGCCCACCTAGCCAATTGTTGTCAGCAATCATATTTCTTTTAACAGTATTTCAAAAATTGTCAATCATCACTGTTTTGACTGTCAGTAATCAGTCTCCTAGTGTCCTTGAATTGCATCTACCTCCTGCCTGCCAGCCTTTTGTGCCAGGCCGTCTTGCCAACTATTTACACCAATCATAATTTTTGGTCACAGTATAGTTACTAATTAAAATTAAAAAATTCTTGATTGTTGATAATCTTAATCCTCAGTTTGCTCGTGCCCTAGAATTGCACTTTTCTACTGCCTTCCAAGCCTGTGTGCCAGGCCTACTTGAAAAATATTTACACCAATCATATTTCTTGTGACAGTATTCTTAATAATTAAAAATTAAAATTGTTGTTAATAGTTGTTAAGAATCCTCAGTTTGATGGTGCCATTGAATAGCACTTTCCTGCTGCCTTGCAGCCTGCTGTGAGCCAGGCCCACCTAGACAATTGTTGCCATCAATCATATTTCTTTTAACAGTATTTCAAAAATTGTCAATCATCACTGTTTTGACTGTCAGTAATCAGTCTCCTAGTGTCCTTGAATTGCATCTACCTCCTGACTGCCAGCCTTTTGTGCCAGGCCGTCTTGCTAACTATTTACACCAATCATAATTTTTGGTCACAGTATAGTTACTAATTAAAATTCAAAAATTCTTGATTGTTGATGATCTTAATCCTCAGTTTGCTCGTTCCCTAGAATTGCAATTTTCTACTGCCTTCCAAGCCTGTGTGCCAGGCCTACTTGAAAAATATTTACATCAATCATATTTTTTGTTACAGTATTCTTAATAATTAAAAATTAAAATTGTTGTTAATAGTTATTGAGAATCCTCAGTTTGCTGGTGCCATTGAATAGCACTTTCCTGCTGCCTTGCAGCCTGCTGTGAGCCAGGCCCACCTAGCCAATTGTTGCCAGCAATCATATTTCTTTTAACAGTATTTCAAAAATTGTCAATCATCACTGTTTTGACTGTCAATAATCAGTCTCCTAGTGTCCTTGAATTGCATCTACCTCCTGCCTGCCAGCCTTTTGTGCCAGGCCGTCTTGCCAACTATTTTCACCAATCATAATTTTTGGTCACAGTATAGTTACTAATTAAAATTAAAAAATTCTTGATTGTTGTTGATCTTAATCCTCAGTTTGCTCGTGCCCTAGAATTGCACTTTTCTACTGCCTTCCAAGCCTGTGTGCCAGGCCTACTTTCAAAATATTTACACCAATCATATTTGTTGTGACAGTATTCTTAATAATTAAAAATTAAAATTGTTGTTAATAGTTGTTGAGAATCCTCAGTTTGCTGGTGCCATTGAAGAGCACTTTCCTGCTGCCTTGCAGCCTGCTGTGAGCCAGGCCCACCTAGCCAATTGTTGCCAGCAATCATATTTCTTTTAACAGTATTTCAAAAATTGTCAATCATCACTGTTTTGACTGTCAGTAATCAGTCTCCTAGTGTCCTTGAATTGCATTTACCTCCTGCCTGCCAGCCTTTTGTGCCAGGCCGTCTTGCCAACTATTTACACCAATCATAATTGTTGTCACAGTATAGTTACTAATTAAAATTAAAAAATTCTTGATTGTTGATAATCTTAATCCTCAGTTTGCTCGTGCCCTAGAATTGCACTTTTTTACTTCCTTGCAAGACTGTGTGCCAGGCCTACTTGAAAAATATTTACACCAATCATATTTGTTGTGACAGTATTCTTAATAATTAAAAATTAAAATTGTTGTTAATAGTTGTTGTGAATCCTCAGTTTGCTGGTGCCATTGAATAGCACTTTCCTCCTGCCTTGCAGCCTGCTGTGAGCCAGGCCCACCTAGCCATTTGTTGCCAGCAATCATATTTCTTTTAAAAGTATTGCAAAAATTGTCAATCATCAGTGTTTTGACTGTCAGTAATCAGTCTCCTAGTGTCCTTGAATTGCATTTACCTCCTGTCTGCCAGCCTTTTGTGCCAGGCCATCTTGCCAACTATTTACACCAATCATAATTGTTGTCTACAGTATAGTTACTAATTAAAATTAAAAAATTCTTGATTGTTGATCTTAATCCTCAGTTTGCTCGTGCCATTGAATTGCACTTTTCTACTGCCTGCCAGCCTGTGTGCCAGGCCCAACTATCCTATTAGTGCCAGCAATCATATTTCTTTTAACAGTATTGCAAAATTTGTCAATCATCACTGTTTTGACTGTCAATCTGCAGTCTTCTAGTGCCCTTGAATTGCATTTTCCTCCTGCCTGCCTGCCTGTGTGCCAGTCCCAACTAGCCAATTAGTGCCACCACTCATATTCATTGTAACAGGATTGGAATTTTTGTTAATCATAACTGTTTTGACTGTGATTCTTCAGTCTCCTAGTGCCATTGAATTGCAGTTTCCTTTCTCCCAGCGTGTGTGCCAGACAGGCCCATTTGCCAACTAGTGCCAAACAATCATATTTGTTGCCACAGTACTTGTAATATTTAAAAAAAAAAATAATTTGTGATTTTTAAAACATCTGCCTTTTTTGTTGTTGTCAGTCTCACAGCGTATACTGTGCCCACTTTCACAGTGCCACCACTCAATTGGTGTAATAGTATTGTTAGTGTCCAGTTTAAAAAAAATGACAGGCAGAGGCAGGCACCCCGCAGGTTCCGTGGTCGTGGTGCTGTGATTCCTTTAGACCCTACAAATATGCACATTGTTCAGATGCCGGGTGCCAGGGTGGAAGCAAAAACTTCTGAGGAGGACCTAGTTGAATGGCTAACACAGGACACCCAATCTTCTTCAGCTTCCGCTGCTAGTCCTCCTAACCTTGACGCACCATCTACGTCCAGCTGTGCTTTGGGCAGGTCTCAAGTGACCAGTGCCACTTCCCCGCCTGTCGCCACCACCAACACTAGCACCACAGCCGCTTCACTTGATCTGTCACAGGAGTTATTGACACATCATTTTGAAGAAATGAGTGATGCGCAACCATCATTGACAGAGGATGTAGATAATAGTGATCAGTCTCAGTCAGGCAGCATTACCGACATGGAGGTACGGTGTGATGATGATGATGTTGTACCCGCTGCTGCTTCCTTTCTTGATGTTTCAGATACAAGTGAAGCGGTTGATGATGATGTGTCGGTGGATGTCACGTGGGTGCCTGCTAGAAGAGAAGAAGAAGAGGGGGAAAGTTCAGATGGGGAGACAGAGAGGAGGAGGAGACGATTTGGAAGCACGGGGAGGTCGTCTCAAGGAGCTAGTGGCACAGTCAGACAGCATGCATCGTCACCAGGGGTCAGCCAGACAGCACGCCGACGCCCATCAACGCATGCTGTTGCCACCACCAGTATGCCGTCATCGTAGAGCTCAGCAGTGTGGCATTTTTTTTGTGTGTCTGCCTCTGACAACAGCAATGCCATTTGCAACCTGTGCCAAAAGAAACTGAGTCATGGGAAGTCCAACAGCCACCTAGGTACAACTGCTTTACGAAGGCACATGGTCTCCCATCACAAAGGCCGATGGGAAGAACACATGAGTAGAAGCAGCACACAAAGTGAAAGCCGCCCACCTCCTCCTGCTCCATCATCTTCAGCCACGCCAACTAGTGCTGTCCTCCTTGCCCCCTCTCAACCATCCTCCACTCAGTCTCTCTTACGTAGCAGTTCCTGGTCATCTGCCCACAGTCAGGTGTCTGTCAAGGACATGTTTGAGCGTAAGAAGCCAATTTCTCAAAGTCACCCCCTTGCCCGGCGTCTGACAGCTGGCTTGTCTGAACTCTTAGCCCGCCAGCTTTTACCATACAAGCTGGTGGAGTCTGATGCTTTCAAAAAATTTGTATCTATTGGGACACCGCAGTGGAAGGTACCTGGCAGAAATTTCTTTTCACAAAAGGCAATCCCAAACCTGTACTCATGAAGTTATGGCATGTCTGGCACACAGCGTTGGGGCAAGGGTCCATATGACCAAGGATAGCTGGTCTGCAAAGCATGGTCAGGGCAGGTATATCACCTACACTGCACATTGGGTAAACCTGCTGACTTCTGACAAGCATGGAATGCGTGGCTCTGCAGAAGAGTTGGTGACACCGCCACGACTTGCAGGCAGGCATGCTGCTACTTCCTCTACTCCTCCTACTCCATCCTCTTCCATAACCTCTTCCTCTTCAACTTCTGCGTCTTGCTCCACATCTATGGCACCCCCCCCAGCTCCCCAGGTACTATGCTACATCCCGGGTACGGCAGTGTCACACCGTCTTGGGGTTGACTTGCCTGAAAGCGGAGAGTCACACCGCACCAGCACTCCTGACCGCCCTGAACGCACAGGTGGATCAGTGGCTGACTCCGCACCAACTGGAGATTGGCAAGGTTGTTTCTGACAATGGAAGTAATTTGGTGGCGGCATTGAAATTGGGCAAGTTGACACATGTGCCGTGCATGGCACATGTGTGTAATCTAATTTTACAACGATTTGTCCATAAGTACCCAGGCTTACAGGACGTCCTGAAGCAGGCACGGAAGGTGTGTGGCCATTTCAGGCGTTCCTACACGGCCATGGCGCACTTGTCCGATATCCAGCGTCGAAACAACCTGCCAGTGAGGCGCTTGATTTGCGACAGCCCAACACGGTGGAATTCAACACTCCTAATGTTTGACCGCCTGCTCCAACAAGTTAAAGCTGTTAATGAGTATTTGTATGACCGGGGTGCTAGGACAGCCTCTGGGGAGCTGGGGATATTTTTGCCAAATTACTGGACGGTCATGCGCAATGCCTGTAGGCTCATGCGTCCTTTTGAGGAGGTGACAAACCTTGTCAGTCGCACCGAAGGCACCATCAGCGACATCATACCATTTGTTTTCTTCCTGGAGCGTGCCCTGCGAAGAGTGCTGGAGCGTGAGGAGGAAGCGGGAGAGTTGTGGTGTCCATCACCCCCACAAACAGCCGAATCAGCATCGCTTGCTGGACCTGCGGCAACGCAGGAAGAGGATTGTGAGGAAGAGGAGTCAGAGGAGGAATGTGGCTTTGAGGAGGAGGAGGAGGAGGAAGACCAAGCATAACAGGAATCCCAGGGTGCTCGTTGTTGTCACCTCTCTGGTACCCGTGGTGTTGTACGTGGCTGGGGGGAAGAAGATACCATCAGTGAGATCAGTGAGGAGGAGGAACGTGACATGATTAGCTCGGCATCCAACCTTGTTCAAATTGGTTCTTTCATGCTGTCGTGCCTGTTGAGGGACCCTCATATAAAAAAGCTGAAGGAGAACGACCTGTACTGGGTGTCCACGCTCCTTAACCCCCGGTATAAGCATAAAGTGCCTGAAATGTTACCAAATTCCCGCAAGTCGGAAAGGATGGAGCATTTTCATAATAAATTAAAAATTATGCTTTACACAGCGTATAAGGGTGATGTCACAGCACCACGGGAATGTAACAGGGGAAGAGATGAAATTAATCCTCCTCCTCCCACGACCATGGCGGCAAGGACTGCTGGACGTTTTCCTGACGTCTTGTTAATGGAGGACATGCGTACCTTTTTAACTCCTATGCACCATCAGAGCCTTTCGGGATCCAGCCTTAGAGAAAGACTCAACCGACAGGTAGCAGACTACCTAGCTTCAACTGCGGATCTCGACACTCTCAGGAGCGATGGACCCCTTGACTACTGGGTGTGCAGGCTGGACTTGTGGCCTGAGCTATCCCAATTTGCAATGGAACTTCTGGCCTGCCCCGCTTCAAGTGTCCTGTCCGAAGGACTTTCAGTGCAGCAGGAGGTTTTGTCACTGAGAAGAGAAGTCGCCTAGGTCGAAAAAGCTGTGACTATCTCACTGAATTGAATGAATGAGGGCTGGATCCCGAAGGGACTGACATTGGGCGATACATTTGAATAAAAAAGGCCTGATGACGAGATGAGCTGGCTTGGGCTACAACTGGTACACAGGCTGGACTTTTTTTTTTTTATAAAGCCGGAGGACTTGCTTGACTTATCTGCCAACAACTAGTGTTCAAGCCACAAGCTTTTAGGAGACTTTATAAATGTTTTACAAACATCAATTTTTCTGGCCGCTGCTACAGCAGTTGCTACAACCATACCCCAATTTTTCAGTCATTTGTACATTCCGAATTTTTCTGGCCTCTGCTGCAGCTCTGTGGGTACAAAACTCAAATAAAAAAAATAAGGCACATAACACTAGTGATTAAACTGTTACGAATTGTACAACTTAGCACACCACTCATATCTGGTGGACTATTAAATTGAACGCAAAATACCACAAATTTGAAAGAGTAGGACCGACCAAGCATCTTTATCCGTCTCTTGGTTGCTCTAAATTATCTCCGTGTTCCATCTATGCCATACCTGTACTCTATTAAGCAAAAGGGTGGCATATGTGGTGTTTCATGCTGTTGTGCCTATTGCGGGTCGTGGCCCATGTTATAAAAAGGCTTAAGGAGAATGACCTGTAATGGGTGCCCCATCAAATTTTTTGAAAAATGTTCCTGGTTCCTCTCAATTATCTCTGGGTTTCTAAAATGGATGCCATACCTGTACTCGCTTGTGCAAAAGGATGGCATATGTGGTGGTGTTTCCTGCAGTTGTTTCTGTTGAGGGTGCTGGACCCTCTTATAAAAAAGCTGAAGGAGAACGACCTGGAGTGGGAGTCCAAGCATGGTTTTTGGGGCTATTTCACTTTTCCAAACAATTATCTGTGGGTTTCTAAAATCAATGCCGTACCAGTACTCTATTGTTCAAAAAGATGCCATATGTTCTCTTTCCTGCTGGTATTTTGTTTGAGGGTCCTGGACCCTCTTATAAAAAGGCCTAAGGAGAAAGAGGTGTACTGGGTGTCCACTCATTTGTTTTTTCTATTTCACATTTGACCAAAATTATATCTGGGTTTGTAAAATTAATGCTGTACCTGTACTCTATTGTTCAAAAGGATGCCATACGTCCTCTTTCCTGATGGTGTTTTTTTTTAGGGTCCTGGACCCTCTTATAAAAAGGCCTAAGGAGAAAGAAGTGTACTGGGTGTCCATCGAATCATTTTTTTTAATTCAAATTTCCATTTGCAACAAATTATCTCTGGGTTTCTAAAATCAATGCCTTTCCTGTACTCTATTGTTCTAAAGGATGCCATACGTCCTCTTTCCTGCTGGTGTTTTTTTTTGAGGGTCCTGGACCCTCTTATAAAAAGGCCTAATGAGAAAGAGGTGTACTGGGTGTCCACTCATTTGTTTTTTCTATTTCACATTTGACCAAAATTATCTCTGGGCTTCTAAAATCAATGCTTTACCTGTACTCTATTGTTCAAAAGGATGCCATACGTCCTCTTTCCTGCTGGTATTTTGTTTGAGGGTCCTGGACCCTCTTATAAAAAGGCCTAAGGAGAAAGAGATGTACTGGGTGTCCACTCATTTGTTTTTTCTATTTCACATTTGACCAAAATTATCTCTGGGTTTGTAAAATTAATGCTGTACCTGTACTCTATTGTTCAAAAGGATGCCATACGTCCTCTTTCCTGATGGTGTTTTTTTTTAGGGTCCTGGACCCTCTTATAAAAAGGCCTAAGGAGAAAGAATTGTACTGGGTGTCCATCGAATCATTTTTTTTATTCAAATTCCCGGTTGCAAACAATTATCTCCGTGTTTCTAAAATCAATGCCTTTCCTATAATCTTTTTTTCAAAAGTATGCCATATGTCCTCTTTCTTTCAGCTGGTTTTGTTGAGTGTCCTGGAGCCTCTGCTAAAAAGGCTTAATGATAAATAAGTGCACTGGGTGTCTATTCAATGTTTTTTTAGATTTCCCGGTTGTAACCAATTATCTCTGTCTGTGTTTCTAAAATCAATGCCTTTCCTGTAATCTATTTTTCAAAAGGATGCCATATGTCCTCTTTCATGATGTTGTTTCTGTTGAGGCTCCGGGACCCTCTTATAAAAAGGTCTAAGGATAAAGAAGTGTACTGGGTGTCCAATCAATGTTTTTTTCTATATCCCGGGTCATATAAATGATCTCTGTGTTTCTAAAATCAATGCCTTTCCTGTAATCTAATTTTGAAAAGTATGCCATATGTCCTCTTTCCTGCTGCTGGTTTTGTTGAGGGTCCTGGAGCCTCTGCTAAAAAGGCCTAAGGATAAAGAAGTGTACTGGGTGTCTAATCGATGTTTTTTTAGATTTTCCGGTTGGAACAAATTATCTCTGTGTTTCTAAAATCAATGCCTTTCCTGTAATCTATTTTTCAAAAGGATGCCATATGTCCTCTTTCATGCTGTTGTTTCTGTTGAGGCTCTGGGACCCTCTTATAAAAACGTCTAAGGATAAAGAAGTGTACTGGGTGTCCAATCAATGTTTTTTTCTATTTCCCGGGTCATATAAATGATCTCTGTGTTTCTAAAATCAATGCCTTTCCTGTAATCTAATTTCGAAAAGTATGCCATATGTCCTCTTTCCTGCTGCTGGTTTTGTTGAGGGTCCTGGAGCCTCTGCTAAAAAGGCCTAAGGATAAAGAAGTGTACTGGGTGTCTAATCGATATTTTTTTAGATTTCCCGGTTGGAACAAATTTTCTCTGTGTTTCTAAAATCAATGCCTTTCCTGTAATCTATTTTTCAAAAGGATGCCATATGTCCTCTTTCATGCTGTTGTTTCTGTTGAGGCTCCGGGACCCTCTTATAAAAAGGTCTAAGGTTAAAGAAGTGTACTGGGTGTCCAATCAATGTTTTTTTTCTATTTCCCGGGTCATATAAATGATCTCTGTGTTTCTAAAATCAATGCCTTTCCTGTAATCTAATTTTCAAAAGGATGCCATATGTCCTCTGTCATGCTGCTGGTTTTGTGGAGGGTCCTGGAGCCTCTGCTAAAAAGGCCTAAGGATAAAGAAGTGTACTGGGTGTATAATCTATGTTTTTTTAGATTTCACGGTTGCAACTAATGATCTCTGTGTTTCTAAAATCAATGCCTTTCCTGTAATCTAATTTTCAAAAGGATGCCATATGTCCTCTTTCATGCTGCTGGTTTTGTGGAGGGTCCTGGAGCCTCTGCTAAAAAGGCCTAAGGATAAATAAGTGTACTGGGTGTCTAATCAATAATTTTTTAGATTTCACGGTTGCAACAAATTATCCCAGTGTTTCTAAAATCAATGCCTTTCCTGTAATCTATTAGTCACAAGGATGCCATATGTCCTCTTTCATGCTGTTGTTTCTGTTGAGGCTCCAGGAGCCTCTTATAAAAAGGCCTAAGGATAAAGAATTGTACTGGGTGTACAATCTATGTTTTTTTAGATTTCACGGTTGCAACTAATGATCTCTGTGTTTATAAAATCAATGCCTTTCATGTAATCTAATTTTCAAAAGGATGCCATATGTCCTCTTTCATGCTGCTGGTTTTTTGGAGGGTCCTGGAGCCTCTGCTAAAAAGGCCTAAGGATAAAGAAGTGTACTGGGTGTATAATCTATGTTTTTTTAGATTTCACGGTTGCAACTAATGATCTCTGTGTTTCTAAAATCAATGCCTTTCCTGTAATCTAATTTTCAAAAGGATGCCATATGTCCTCTTTCCTGCTGCTGGTTTTGTGGAGGGTCCTGGAGCCTCTGCTGAGCATAATAAAAAAAAAAAATTTTTTACTTGACTTAATAACTGAAGCATGACTTCAGGAGTCAGGTGTGGTCGTAGGTAGTGGTTGTTAGCCGATTCTTTTTAATGCAAATTGCAATTGCCACAGCGTGCCTAAAATGTGCGTCACAAGTCACTCTCCAAATCTTACCTTTTTTTTTCATTCTGGATTATTTTGGTGACCAACACCATATTGGAAATGCAAAATACCGGTCTCCGTACCCGTTGATATAAGGGGTGACAAGTGCTTTTCCTTCTCTTTCTCAATAGTTGTGATTAACGAGTTGTCCAGTTACTATAGAACTGGTTTGATAACCCGGGGTCCTGGGGGGGTATATTGGCATCAGCTTTGACAATGACAGCACTATCAGGCTAGAGAGGCCTCTCAGTGTCGCGGCTAGCTGTAACGCATAGGTAAGCCGATATGAGTAAGGTATCTCCAGGCTCCTCTTGGATAGCCCCAGAAAGTGTGACTATGAATCCCAAAAAGGAAATTAAATTAAGGTTGAAAACTAACTCCAAAGTAACTTGTAAGACCTGGAGCTCCTCAAACACATGTCCTACCGCAACAGCTATAGGCTCCGCCACCCACAAATCTTACCTTTTTAATGACAATTGATATTGCCACAGCTGGAACAACAGTAAATAACATGTGCATCACCACAGTCTCCGAAGCTGTTGTCGGATGTATACAAAAACACTGATAAAGTATTCCTTTCGGGGCGCAAAGAGATGGCTACCGGAACACTCCAGGAACTTCACTAGAGTCGCTGTCTTCTGTTTCTGGTGATGTTTGAGACATCTGGGTAGTGTACAGGGAGGCCCAAAATCCTCTCCATCTCTGTGCACCACAGGACAGGACGTCCTTGTCATCCATAAGCACATGAAATTGCTGGCATTTTTGTTGATTCAAGAAGTTCAGCTTTTGTGGTGATAGTACAGAATTAAATAAACTTTGGTTTCCTACCATACTCAAGACAATCTTGTAGTTCAAGCTTCGGACTTGCTGTGGGAAACAGTGGCCTGTCCATACCAGGAACATGATTTAGACAGAAGTAACCAACCAGAGCCACAACATTTGCAAACAGCCAGAAGAAAGGTCGGTTCTCACCAGCCTTAAGTTGAGCTTCATTTACCAAATGCTGATATTCAAAAAAATAGACAAACAGTGCCTTAAATAACACATTTGCGATATGGATTCACCAGAGCAAGGTCATTGCAAGTACTAAGTTCCAACGATAACAAAATTAACATGCCACAACTACGCAATCTTCACCTTCACATTATTATTGTCACACTCCATTGTACTCCTATGCCCAGCTCACTGCTCTTGTTTTTGTTGAGGGTCCTGGAGCCTCTGCTAAAAAGGCCTATGGATAATGAAGTGTGCTGGGTGTCTGTTCAATGTTTTTTTAGATTTCACGGTTGAAACTAATTATCTCAGTGTTTCTAAAATCAATGCCTTTCCTGTAATCTATTATTCAAAAGGATGACATATGTCCTCTTTCATGCTGTTGTTTCGGTTGAGGCTCCGGGACCCTTTTATTACAAAGGCCTGAGGAAAAATAAGTGTACTGGGTGTCTAATCAATGTTTTTTTCTATTTCACGGTTGCAAATAATGATCTGTGGGTTTCTAAAATCAATGCATTTCTTGTAATCTATTATTCAAAAGGATGACATATGTCCTTTTTCATGCTGTTGTTTCGGTTGAGGCTCCGGGACCCTCTTATTAAAAAGGCCTGAGGATAAATAAGTGTAACGGGTGTCTAATCAATGTTTTTTTCTATTTCCCGGGTCATATAAATGATCTCTGGGATTCTAAAATCAATGCCTTTCCTGTAATCTATTATTCAAAAGGATGACATATGTCCTCTTTCATGCTGTTGTTTCGGTTGATACTCCGGGACCCTTTTATTAAAAAAGCCTGAGGAAAAATAAGTGTACTGGGTGTCTAATCAATGTTTTTTTCTATTTCACGGTTGCAAATGATGATCTGTGGGTTTCTAAAATCAATGCCTTTCTTGTAATCTATTATTCAAAAGGATGACATATGTCCTCTTTCATGCTGTTGTTTCGTTTGAGGCTCCGGGAACCACTTATTAAAAAGGCCTGAGGATAAATAAGTGTAACGGGTGTCTAATCAATGTTTTTTTCTATTTCCCGGGTCATATAAATGATCTGTGGGTTTCTAAAATCAATGCCTTTCTTGTAATCTATTATTCAGAAGGATGACATATATCCTCTTTCATGCTGTTGTTTCGGTTGAGGCTCCGGGACCCTCTTATTAAAAAGGCCTGAGGATAAATAAGTGTAACGGGTGTCTAAGCAATGTTTTTTTCTATTTCCCAGGTCATATAAATGATCTCTGGGATTCTAAAATCAATGCCTTTCCTGTAATCTATTATTCAAAAGGATGACATATGTCCTCTTTCATGCTGTTGTTTCGGTTGAGGCTCCGGGACCCTCTTATTAAAAAGGCCTGAGGAAAAATAAGTGTAACGGGTGTCTAATCAATGTTTTTTTCTATTTCCCGGGTCATATAAATGATCTCTGGGATTCTAAAATCAATGCCTTTCCTGTAATCTATTATTCTTAAGGATGACATATGTCCTCTTTCATGCTGCTGTTTCGGTTGAGGCTCCGGGACCCTCTTATTAAAAAGGCCTGAGGATAAATAAGTGTAACGGGTGTCTAATCAATGTTTTTTTCTATTTCCCGGGTCATATAAATGATCTCTGGGATTCTAAAATCAATGCCTTTCCTGTAATCTATTATTCAAAAGGATGACATATGTCCTCTTTCATGCTGTTTTTTCGGTTGAGGCTCCGGGACCCTCTTATTAAAAAGGCCTGAGGAAAAATAAGTGTACTGGGTGTCTAATCAATGTTTTTTTCTATTTCACGGTTGCAAATAATGATCTGTGGGTTTCTAAAATCAATGCCTTTCTTGTAATCTATTATTCAAAAGGATGACATATCTCCTCTTTCATGCTGTTGTTTCGGTTGAGGCTCCGGGACCCTCTTATTAAAAAGGCCTGAGGATAAATAAGTGTAACGGGTGTCTAAGCAATGTTTTTTTCTATTTCCCGGGTCATATAAATGATCTCTGGGATTCTAAAATCAATGCCTTTCCTGTAATCTATTATTCAAAAGGATGACATATGTCCTCTTTCATGCTGTTGTTTCGGTTGAGGCTCCGGGACCCTCTTATTAAAAAGGCCTGAGGAAAAATAAGTGTAACGGGTGTCTAATCAATGTTTTTTTCTATTTCCTGGGTCATATAAATGATCTCTGGGATTCTAAAATCAATGCCTTTCCTGTAATCTATTATTCAAAAGGATGACATATGTCCTCTTTCATGCTGTTGTTTCGGTTGAGGCTCCGGGACCCTCTTATTAAAAAGGCCTGAGGAAAAATAACTGTACTGGGTGTCTAATCAATGTTTTTTTCTATTTCACAGTTGCAAATAATGATCTGTGGGTTTCTAAAATCAATGCCTTTCTTGTAATCTATTATTCAAAAGGATGACATATCTCCTCTTTCATGCTGTTGTTTCGGTTGAGGCTCCGGGACCCTCTTATTAAAAAGGCCTGAGGATAAATAAGTGTAACGGGTGTCTAAGCAATGTTTTTTTCTCTTTCCCGGGTCATATAAATGATCTCTGGGATTCTAAAATCAATGCCTTTCCTGTAATCTATTATTCAAAAGGATGACATATGTCCTCTTTCATGCTGTTGTTTCGGTTGAGGCTCCGGGACCCTCTTATTAAAAAGGCCTGAGGAAAAATAAGTGTAACGGGTGTCTAATCAATGTTTTTTTCTATTTCCTGGGTCATATAAATGATCTCTGGGATTCTAAAATCAATGCCTTTCCTGTAATCTATTATTCTTAAGGATGACATATGTCCTCTTTCATGCTGTTGTTTCGGTTGAGGCTCCGGAACCCTCTTATTAAAAAGGCCTGAGGATAAATAAGTGTACTGGGTGTCTAATCAATGTTTTTTTCTATTTCCCGGGTCATATAAATGATCTCTGGGATTCTAAAATCAATGCCTTTCCTGTAATCTATTATTCTTAAGGATGACATATGTCCTCTTTCATGCTGTTGTTTCGGTTTAGGCTCCAGGACACTCTTATTAAAAAGGCCTGAGGATAAATAAGTGTAAAGGGTGTCTAATCAATGTTTTTTTCTATTTCCCGGGTCATATAAATGATCTCTGGGATTCTAAAATCAATGCCTTTCCTGTAATCTATTATTCAAAAGGATGACATATGTCCTCTTTCATGCTGTTGTTTCGGTTGAGGCTCCGGGACCCTCTTATTAAAAAGGCCTGAGGAAAAATAAGTGTACTGGGTGTCTAATCAATGTTTTTTTCTATTTCACGGTTGCAAATAATTATCTGTGGGTTTCTAAAATCAATGCCGTTCTTGTAATCTATTATTCAAAAGGATGACATATCTCCTCTTTCATGCTGTTGTTTCAGTTGAGGCTCCGGGACCCTCTTATTAAAAAGGCCTGAGGATAAATAAGTGTAACGGGTGTCTAATCAATGTTTTTTTCTATTTCCCGGGTCATATAAATGATCTCTGGGATTCTAAAATCAATGCCTTTCCTGTAATCTATTATTCTTAAGGATGACATTTCTCCTCTTTCATGCTGTTGTTTCGGTTGAGGCTCCGGGACCCTCTTATTAAAAAGGCCTGAGGATAAATAAGTGTAACGGGTGTCTAATCAATGTTTTTTTCTATTTTTCCGGGTCATATAAATGATCTCTGGGATTCTAAAATCAATGCCTTTCTTGTAATCTATTATTATTAAGGATGACATATCTCCTCTTTCATGCTGTGGTTTCGGTTGAGGCTCCGGGACCCTCTTATTAAAAAGGCCTGAGGATAAATAAGTGTAACGGGTGTCTAATCAATGTTTTTTTCTATTTCCCGTGTCATATAAATGATCTCTGGGATTCTAAAATCAATGCCTTTCCTGTAATCTATTATTCAAAAGGATGACACATGTCCTCTTTCATGCTGTTGTTTCGGTTGAGGCTCCGGGACCCTCTTATTAAAAAGGCCTGAGGAAAAATAAGTCTACTGGGTGTCTAATCAATGTTTTTTTCTATTTCACGGTTGCAAATAATGATCTGTGGGTTTCTAAAATCAATGCCTTTCTTGTAATCTATTATTCAAAAGGATGACATTTCTCCTCTTTCATGCTGTTGTTTCAGTTGAGGCTCCGGGACCCTCTTATTAAAAAGGCCTGAGGATAAATAAGTGTAACGGGTGTCTAATCAATGTTTTTTTCTATTTCCCGGGTCATATAAATGATCTCTGGGATTCTAAAATCAATGCCTTTCCTGTAATCTATTATTCTTAAGGATGACATTTCTCCTCTTTCATGCTGTTGTTTCGGTTGAGGCTCCGGGACCCTCTTATTAAAAAGGCCTGAGGATAAATAAGTGTAACAGGTGTCTAATCAATGTTTTTTTCTATTTTTCCGGGTCATATAAATGATCTCTGGGATTCTAAAATCAATGCCTTTCTTGTAATCTATTATTATTAAGGATGACATATCTCCTCTTTCATGCTGTGGTTTCGGTTGAGGCTCCGGGACCCTCTTATTAAAAAGGCCTGAGGATAAATAAGTGTAACGGGTGTCTAATCAATGTTTTTTTCTATTTCCCGTGTCATATAAATGATCTCTGGGATTCTAAAATCAATGCCTTTCCTGTAATCTATTATTCAAAAGGATGACACATGTCCTCTTTCATGCTGTTGTTTCGGTTGAGGCTCCGGGACCCTCTTATTAAAAAGGCCTGAGGAAAAATAAGTCTACTGGGTGTCTAATCAATGTTTTTTTCTATTTCACGGTTGCAAATAATGATCTGTGGGTTTCTAAAATCAATGCCTTTCTTGTAATCTATTATTCAAAAGGATGACATATCTCCTTTTTCATGCTGTTGTTTCAGTTGAGGCTCTGGGACCCTCTTATTAAAAAGGCCTGAGGATAAATAAGTGTAACGGGTGTCTAATCAATGTTTTTTTCTATTTCCCGGGTCATATAAATCATCTCTGGGATTCTAAAATCAATGCCTTAACTGTAATCAATTGTTCACAAGGATGCCATATGTCCTCTTTCATGCTGTTGTTTCAGTTGAGGCTCCGGGAGCCTCTTATAAAAAGGCCTAAGGATAAAGAAGTGTTCTGGGTGTCCAATCAATGGGTTTTTTTATTTCACAGTTGCAAAAAAATTATCTATGGCTTTGTAAAATCTATGCCTTACCTGTCATCTATTGTTCAAAAGGATGCCAAATGTCCTCTTTCCTGCTGTTGTTTTTGTTGGGGGTCCGGAACACTATTCTAAAAAGGCCGAAGGAGAATGACCTGTACTGTACTGGGTGTCCAATCATGTTTTTGTTTTCAATTTCACGGTTCATAATAAATATTGCCGTGTAACTCAAATCAATGCCATACCTGTACTCGGTTGTTCAAAAGGATGGCATATGTGGTGTTTCATTCTGTTGTGGTTGTTGAGGGTCGTGGCCGTGGGACAGCGTATAAAACGGCTGAAGGAGAACAACCTGTACAGCCTTGCTCCTCTTTTTAGGCAGGCCAGCTCTTTGCATACATGCCCACAGACTCTGTAACGCATGCCTCTTTTAGGAAGAGGTGCAGCCATAATGCTGGGTCAGAACCTCTGCCTGCAACTGTTATACTCGATTTTGCGAAAGGAAGTAAGGTTACCATGGTTCCCTGCACGCACGTATTGTTGATATATTTTGGTGAGGGTAATCATGATGGCCATGTAGACCACCACCACTGAGAATCCTGGAAGTAACAGGGATGAGATGAAAGAGCTAAGAATAGTAGAACTTGAAACAACAGAGTTAGCCTTGGGTGTTAGTGCAAAACCACTTGGCTTTTTTTGGGCTTTGGGTGCGGCTATTCATGCAGGCCATATAGAGCTGCCACCATTCGGTGTCGTATCAGCTATTAAACTAATAAAAACAGTACTACCAAAATACAGCCAATGAAGGGCCTTAGGAAGACTGAGCCAAGGTTGGATTGTAGTATTTGGTTAGGCTAATCATGATGGCCATGTAGACCACCACCACTGAGAGTCCTGGAAGTAACAGGGATGAGATAAAAGAGCTAAGAATAGTAGAAATTGAAACAACAGAGTTAGCCATGGGTGTTAGTGCAAAACCGCTTGGCTTTTTTTGGGCTTTGGGTGCGGCTATTCATGCAGGCCATATAGAGCTGCCACCATTCGGTGTCGTATCAGCTATTAAACTAATAAGAACAGTACTACCAAAATACAGCCAATGAAGGGCCTTAGGAAGACTGAGCCAAGGTTGGATTTTAGTATTTGGTTAGGCTAATCATGATGGCCATGTAGACCACCACCACTGAGAGTCCTGGAAGTAACAGGGATGATGAGATGAAAGTGCTAAGAATAGTACTACTTGAAACAACAGAGTTAGCCATGGGTGTTAATCCAAGGCCGCTTGGATTTATTTTTGTTTTGGGTGCGGCTAATCATGCAGGCCATATAGAACTGCCACCATTCGGTGTTGTATCAGCTATAAAAATAATAAAAACTGTACTATCAAAATACAGACAATGAAGGGCCTATGAAGACTGAGCAAATGTTGGATTGTAGTATTTTGTTCTGCTAATCATGATGGCCATGTAGACCACCCGTAACAGGGATGAAAGTGCTAAGAATAGTACTAATTGAAACAACCGATTTAGCCATGGGTGTTAGTCTAAGACCACTCGGCTTTTTTTGGGTTTGGGTGCAGCTAATCATGAAGGCCAGATAGACCTGCCACCATTTGGTGCTGTAACAGGTATTAAACTGCAAAGAACAGTACTACTTAGCACAACCTACTTACCATGGGTCCCTGAGCATATGTTTGGTTATTATATTTTGTAAGGGTAATCATGCAGGCCATATAGACTTACACCAATAGGGTGAGTATGAGTAACAGCTATTAAAATGCGAAGGACATTACTAATTAACACAACATAGTTACCATGTGTCGCAGACCAAGAGCAGATGTCTTATTATTATATTTTGTATGGGTAATCATCCAGGCCGTATAGACCTCACCAAATAGGGGGAGTTACAGAGATTAAAGTGCTAAGAATGGTAGTACTTAAAACACAACCTAGTTAAAATTGGTACCAGACCGCATGTCTTATTATTATATTTTTTCAGGGTAAACAGGCAGGCCATATAGAACACCCCCGATGGGGGGGGGGGGGGGAACAGGGATTAAAGTGCTAAGAAAAGTACTAATTTACACAAGCTAGTTGGGTCCAAGAACGCATGTTTAATTATTAGACTTTATTAGGGTAATTATATATCTAACAAATCTATCTATTTCTCTTCTATCGATTCTATCTAACTATCAATCTATGTATATCTATCTATCTATCCTATCTGTCAATCTATCTTCTGTCCGGGATGTTTTGAGACAGCCACTTTGGGAATGATAGTTGATTTAGGCCCATTATGGCTTAAAAGCAGACTCTGCAAAAAATATGTAATTTTCCATGGGAGTTTTGCCAGGGATCCCCCTCCAGCATGCGACAGTCCAGGTGTTAGTACCCTTGAAACAACTTTTCCATCACTATTGTGGCCAGAAAGTGTCCTTGTAGGTTTTAAAGTTCGCCTGCCTATTGAATTCAATGTCGGTTCGCACGTTCGCGAACAATACCGGAAGTTCAAGTCCGCCGTTTGCGAACCGAAATTTTTATTTTCGCGACATCACTACTCCTAATACAACTTCTCTGTCAGCTCAAGACTTTGCCAACCACTTCAATAACAAAATCGACTCCATCAGAAATGAAATCAGCTCTCAACATAATTCCATTCTCTCACCCCCTCAAATGCTCTCAATCAACCACAACCCACATAACCTTAAACTTAGCTCATTCTCCCCTGTTACTGAGGAAAAAGTTTCGACACTTATACTGCACACTCACCTCACTACCTGTCCCCTTGACCCTATCCCCTCACAGCTACTCCCCTCCCTCTCTGCTACCCTCACCCCTATACTCACACACATTTTCAACCTCTCCCTCAGCACTGGTATATTTCCCTCATCACTGAAACATGCACTAGTCACACCTATCCTCAAAAAACCTTCCCTTGAGCCTACCTCCCCATCGAACTACCGCCCTATTTCCCTCCTCCCTCTTGCATCAAAGCTTCTCGAAAAACTAGCTTATGCACGCCTATCCCATTTCCTTACAATAAACTCCCTCCTTGACCCATTGCAATCTGGATTTCGTCCCCATCACGCCACAGAAACAGCAATTGTTAAGGTTACCAACGACCTACTTACAGCAAAATCAAAAGGCCACTTCTCTCTGCTTATCCTCCTTGATCTGTCTGCAGCCTTTGACACTGTTGACCAGCCTCTTTTGCTCCAAACCCTCTAATCCTTCGGCATCTGTGACACAGCCTTCTTGTGGCTCTCTTCCTACCTGTCAAACCGTACCTTTAGTGTAGCCTTCTCTGGGGCCTCCTCTGCCCCGTCACCACTTTCTGTCGGAGTACCGCAAGGCTCTGTCATCGGTCCCCTTCTCTTCTCAATCTACACGTCATCACTTGGTTCCCTAATAAAGTCCCACGGCTTACAATATCATTTGTATGCCGATGACACCCAAATCTACTTCTCTGCACCAGACCTTTCTCCTTCCTTGCTAACCCGTGTCACTAACTGTCTTTCTCACATCTCCAACTGGATGTCCTCTCACTACCTCAAGCTAAATCTCTCCAAAACTGAGCTCCTTATTTTCCCCCCTTTTATAAACTCTCCACCCCCAATCTCTCTATAACTGTCGACAACTCCATCATTACCCCTACCCCGCATGCCCAATGTCTCGGGGTCACATTTGACTCAGATCTTTCTTTCACTCCTCACATTCAGTCATTGGCTAAAGCCTGCCGCTTCCACCTTAAAAACATCTCTAAAATTAGACACTTCCTTACACAAGACACAACTAAGATTTTAATCCACTCTCTCATTCTCTCCCTCCTTGATTACTGCAACTCTGTCCTCTCTGGTCTCCCCACCTACCGCCTAGCTCCTTTACAATCCATAATGAATGCCTCTGCCAGACTCATCTTCCTTACACATCGCTCTTCATCTGCTGCACCTCTCTGCCAGTCCCTTCACTGGCTTTCTCTTGCCTCTAGGATCAAACAAAAAATTCTCATTCTGACATACAAAGCCCTGAACTGCACTGCTCCCCCCTATATCTCAGACCTTGTCTCCAGATACTCTCCCTCCCGTTCCCTTCGCTCTGCTCACGACCTCCTACTCTTCTCCTCTCTTGTCACCTCATCACACTCCTGTTTACAGGACTTCTCCAGACTGGCTCCCATCTTGTGGAACTCTCTGCCTTGCTCCACAAGACTCTCTTCTAGTTTTAAAAGCTTCAAGTGCTCCCTAAAGACTCTACTGTTCAGGGATGCATACAACCTACGCTAACCTTTCTTTATACCAGTTCCTCTCCTCCATTGCTATCCCCTGAACCCCCTTGGCATGTAAGCCTAAGAGTCCAGCTGTTTGTAGATCACCTTCTTAAGAGCTGAATACAACAGTGCAACTCTTTGCAGGGCCCTCTACCCATTTGATCCCTATAATTGTTTTGTTGTACTCCGCATTTGTTTATAGCACTGCGGAATCTGTTGGCGCTCTACAAATAACCGATAATAATAATAATAATCCCTTTAAGGCTGTGTGCATTGCATGCAGATGCATACTGTTATTGCTTTAAGACTGTGAGTTTACCCCCTAAAGGTTGTGTGTGCCTGCCCCTTTAAGACTGGGTCAGCAGGCAAGGAGCTGCCCTTTAATGCTGTGCTGTGTGTGCATGGTGTGAGCTGTTTCTTTAAGACTGTGTTTGTGTGCTGTTAGTTGTTCTTTAAAAGCTGTGAGTGCTGTGTGTGTGCGCCCGTACCCCTGTCCCTTTAAGACATAGCATCTTTTTGATGCGGTGTGTGCTGTGTTTGTGCACCCACGCCATTTAAACTGTGTGCGTGTGAGCTGCCCCTTTAAAGGCTGTGTGTGTCTGTCATTTTAAAAACGAATGCCCCTTTAAGGCTCTGTACATTTGGGTGTCCCTGGTGTGTTGTGTATAGATGCATATTTTTATAGCTACCTTTTATGGTGTAATATGTCCCTTTAAGGCTGTGTGCGTCTGGTACAAGTTGTCCCTTTAAATGCTGTGTGTGTGGGCATGTGTCCCTTTAAAACAGAGTATCCCTTTAAGACTGTGCATTGTGTGCAGATGCATACTGTTATCGCTCCCTTTAAAACTTGCATGTGGTGTGAGTTTACCCACTAAAGGTTGTGTGTGCCTGCCCCTTTAAAACTGTGTGAGCACGTGGTGAGCTTCCCTTTAAAGCTTCACTGTGTGTGCATGGTGTGAGCTGTTCCTTTAGAGACTGTGTGAGTTTGGTGCAAGTTGTCCCTTTAAAGGCTGTGAGTGCTGTGTATGTATGTACATGCTCCTGTCCCATTAAGACACAGTATCCCTTTAAGGCTGTGTTTGTTGCGTGCAGATGCATACTGTTATTGCTCCCTATAAGACTGTAAGTTTACCCACTAAAGGTTATGTGTGCCTGCCCCTTTAAGCAGTTGACAAGCTGCCATTAAGGTGGCGCTGTGTGAACATTATGGTAATCTGTCTCTTTAAGACTGTGTGGATGGAACTGACCCTTTAAAGGCTGTGCGGGCTTTTACCTGCCCCTTTAAGACTGTGTGAGCTGCCCTTTAAGGCTGTGCTGTGTGCACATTATTTCCTCAGCAGTGTGTACAATAGGTACTAACAGTGCTGCTTTAAGTGTCTGTGTACAGTAAACAGTTGCAGAGAGATATAAAACCATATAGGCTGAGGGTTTCACACAATGTATCCAATGTAGGTGAGGTAAAAGTCTATGGGGAAAACAGGGACTTGACACCCCAAAATATGGCTCGACTTTTTGTTCCTGTAGACACAACCCCTGCAGTATTGTTGATAGCCCTCATCTGTACCCTCATACCAGTTTTTAAAGTAAAATGCTGTATGGCCGAGAAAATCATTTAGAACGCTTAAATCAGCCCCTCAGATAGATGGTTATTAGTTACTTCTTGCTGAAAACTACTTCCCTGCGCACTGAATGGGTTAAGACTAGAAGCTGCGGTTTAGTCTCCACCCAGAGGTCAGTGTGACTAGGCAGTAGTGAATGGATACAGGAAGGACGTACCTGCACGTCAGCCGCCCCTTCCCCTCCCACTGTATGGACATTCCCTCCTTCCTCCCACGGGGAAGCTTGTCACGTCTTACTCTGTGTTTTCCCCGTGTTAGTGACTGGAAGCTGCTGCTGTGAACACGTCCAAGAAAAGGACTCCTTACAGATTAACTGGCAGCAAAGTGATTTAAAGCTGAATACAAGGTTAGTGGCTTGTTCTGATATGTGACATTTCAATGACAGCTCCACTCGCTGACAGCACCACTCAAATTCTCCGTGCAATGCTTTGAATATACAGTCCTGACAACTAGTTGCTCACAGCTCTCCTATTCAGTGTACACACACCCTTTGCATTTGCTACTTGCTTAGAATAGCTAAAGATCACGTGAGGGTTTATTTACTTTACATATACAACTTTTTGTTCACCTTGTTATCAATAATAATAATAAAAATGCCTGCGCATCTAAATGCTAAAAATATTAAAACAGACATACAATAAAGCAGTTCTAATGTACTATATATTGTTTGAATTACTTAACTTGGATACTTGACTAAAGTATAGTAGAGTAAAGGACATTAATACATCACGGTAGTGTTTTATTAGGTGCTTATGATGACATTAATGCTGGTAGTTGATAGTACTGTGTATTCCAGATATTTGATATTCTTTGGAAATTCATTTAAAAGATCTTGAGTAAAAAAAAAAAAAAAAAAGTTGTTTCAGTGGAGACCCCCCACCCCCACCCATTGCCACATTTTTGAAACACATATAGTTTGTAGAGTGGAATTATATATGTATCAGTATATTGTATTAAGCGATTGAGGTAGATCAGAGATAGGACAAAGAAGGCTATACAGGTTAATAGTTTATTGCTCTATGCATTGAATATTTAGATGTTATTAATACTTTATAGATTTTTGGGGTATATTTCATTTGGATTCTGTTTTTATTCACATCTATAAATGTTAATTCATAAACGTTTCTGCTGCATTCTAATTAGAGTAGTGTTTTGAAAGTAGAATCAACTGCAGCTTTACAGGGTATTCGTTATCTGAAATGATCAGGTTCATCTATTATATTTTTTAAAGGAAGTACCCTACTTTCATCACTTGAGTAATTTTATTAATGTGAATTTTATCAACTCTAATGACATTATGTGTCCAACAAAAGGGTGCATTTTTAGTTCCTAGCTACAATACATACACAAATTTACCTATGCAATTTTAGAATGATAGAATGACAGGAATAAAGAAAGATTCTGTGACAATGACAATAGTGGAATTTCTCCAGGGTCTGCATATGTTTCATGTCGTCTTATTTGTTCAGCAAGGTTCCCTAGTTACAGGGACTTGAAAGTAATGTTTTAAAGGGACATTCCAACCAAAATTGGAATCCACATGGATGGATTTCCGTTTTGAATATAATCATTTTTGTATAATACATGTATTGGCAAAGATGCTTTTAGTGAAAGCTCTTTCAAAAATGTATTTAAGCATTCTATGTGCACCAGAATTTTAAACACAGCACTTGTTTAAAGAGCTTAAGGTGCTTGTACTATCTGGTAATGACTCAATTTAATTGCTCACACGATACATGCCCCACTGGCACTCTGAGCTGCTGCAGTATTTAAAATCCTGGTGCACTGAGAATATCTAGCTATGCTTCACATGCATGTGATATGTTTCTATTCAACTATGTAATTCATCTATGTGCATTTCAATTTTGATTGGAATGTCCCTTTAACTTTTATGAGTAGCTTCCAATGAAAATAGCAAATACTGTTCTACATAAAAGTGATGGTAAATCCTAACGTTTTTGAAACGCTAGGATTTACCATTGGAAAAAATAAAGGGGACTTTCAGTCATGAAGTATAAAATACTTCATGCTGAAAGTTCCTTTATTTGTTTGATGCGTTCGCTGCACTGAGCGCTTCAGGCAGCCCATGTTTCCACCTCTTAGCCAATAGCCGTGTAGGCTGTTAGGTTTGGCGCTGACTGGCCTGCACGAGTATTGGCTAAGAGGTGGAAATGTCACCTCTCAGCAAAATAGTGTTCTGCCGTGGGCTGCCTGAGGCGCTCAGTGTGGCGAATGCTTCAAACAAATGAACTTTCAACATATAGTATTTTATACTTCATGACTGAAAGTCTCCTTTATTTGTTTCAATAGTAAACACTAGTGTTTCATAAATGCTAGGATTTACCATCAAACTGCATGCTAAATAAATAGCAAGCCTGCCTTAGCATTTGTAACACTGTTTTGATTTGAGCAGCCAATCAGAGCCTGCATAGGCTGGGAACAGGGCTGGACTGCTCAGTTGATGTAGCATCTGTTTGAATTACAAAGCAAAGGAAGTAAAGAAACTTCAGCATAGATGATTGGGTTGCAGTTTGAGGTTTTCTATTGATCACTATCACCTTGTTGTGACTAATCGATTAATTGTAATGGTTTAAATGGTTACTACATGTTCATTGTGCATATATTACATACAAACATATATTATTCATTTCATTTTGCCTATGATCCCACTAAAGTTAACCCCTTAATGCCGTTAGGGCATTCCATGCCGTCCTAATTGCGCTGGGCTTTAGCGCCGCTAGGACGGTATGGAACGTCCTAGCCGTTCTGCTGTACTGAAGCAGCTACGGCTTCCTAACTGGGATTGCGGACTTGAGGGCGCACCTAGTGTCATAGGCACCCCCCCCAGACCCGATCCCATCATCTAAATCACACGATCGCATGTACAATCGTGTGATTTCAATTTTTTACTAATTAGTTTACACTGGTGTAACAAATTAGTACTGGCAGGAAGGGGTTAATGTTCTAAAGAATGTTTATGACAAGTAAAATCATTATTTACCTCAACTAAGTGTTTGCAGATAAGAACCAATAAAGTACTGTACTTGTTTTTACCAAAGCTGCTGAAAGTGTTTTCCATATAACTACTACTTTTCTTGAAATGATTTCTAAATCTCGTACGTTATAACTTAAAATAAAATAGTAAAATATAGTAACCAATAAGAAGAGGGGACTATCTGACGTAAACCCTAGTGTGTTTAGGAAGTTAAGTATGAATAAACTTAAATAAAAAAATAAAAAAACAGCTAGAAATCCTCTTGTTCTGCAATATCTTTTCATTTTATTTGCTGCCTCTAATGTCTATCTATCTATCTATCTATCTATCTATCTATCTATCTTCTTATGTACCCTCTGCACATTATAAGTACATATGTTTGACAGTATGCTTTTCATTATGGCTTGCCATAATCCTGATAGCCAAAGGGCCACAGTTTGTAAATTCTTTATTCCAATTCCTAATATTTTTAAAATATTTTACTCATTTTAAAAAGGTATAAACAAATGTTACCATAGATATTCAGACAATGGAAAAATAGTAACTTGTCATCAGAATACTAAAGGTAGGATGACCATATATTGCCGCTTTTACAAAGGGACACAAAAAAATACATATGTCATGGTTCTTATAATGGACCATTATTCAAAACCTCTTTAAACAGCCCTGACATATGTATTTTTCATATTTGTCCCTTTTTAAAGCGGCAATATGGTCACCCTAATTAAAGGAACATATCATTTGAAATGCTGCTTTTAGAAAAATGTATCAAATGATTAACAACATAAAATCATCTGTCTGTGGAGGTATTTGTAGATAAATAATTTTATATGTTTTTCGAAAGGATACAGTCCACTTGAAATGTGTTATTTGTGCAACCAACATTGTTATATTAATATACTTTATAACCTCTAAATTTCTGTCTGTTCCTAAGCCCCAGCAGTCCGCCTCTTATCTCAGTGCATTTTTATTAACTTTTGACAGCTAGACAATGCTAGATCATGTTTGCCATATAGATAGCGTGCTCAATCCTGTGGAGTTACGCATGAGACAGCAGTAACTGGTAAAAAGTATATTAACATAAGATTGTTGGTGAAGTGAAGGTCAATTTTGATGAATTAGTGCCCGTTTTTTTTTAATAATCCTAATAAAAACAAGGGCACTTTAATTCATCAAAATTGACATTTCACTTGTTTTCTTCAAAAACTTACCTTTTAATCCTTGCAGCCGCTCCAGCACTTCCTCTGCCAGTCGCAAGCCGTCTTCGCGGGTCCAAAATGACGAATCTGGCTTCCTCCAGTCACGGCGTTGCATCAGGCCAAGATTCCCCCGGGGGGAAGCCGTGATTGGTTGAAGCCGAATTTGTCATTTCTGACGTCTGCAAAGGCTTCTGACGGCCGGGGGAATTGCTGGAGCGGCTGTAAGGATGAAAAAGTAAGTATTTGAAGAAAACGAGTGTAATGTTAATTTTGATGCATTAAAGTGCCTTTGTTTTTAATAGGATTATTAAAAACCGGGCACTAATTAATCAAAATTGACCTTCACATTAAGCAAAACTGGGAATGAGTAATAAAGGGATTATCTATATTTTTAAAGAATAATAATTTTCAAGTAGACTTTCCCTTTAAGTGTCAAGTGGTTGAACCTAGTGAAAGTCGGCTCCAGAACAACAACAGGCATCTGTGTGCAGCCTACCAATTACCAGCTAGGTCCCACTAATGGCCAGCTACTTAAGCTGTTCAACAATGGATACTGGAAAAACAAAGTGTATTTAATAATAGAATTAACTTGAAGTTTCTTAAAATTGCATGTTCTGTTTGAGCCTTGAAAGTTTAATTATGACCTTTTTAAATGTAGGGAAATGCTACAATTCCAAAAGTTTAACATTCCAAACCTACTTTTTAGTTGATAAACATTTAATAAAAATAAACATCCAAAATCCTCTTGTATAAGAGGAAATAGAGTGCTATAGATATTATGAACGTATCCTCTATATTTAGTTTATTGTGTAATAGGCAGCAAAATCCTATTTTTCTTGGAAATAATTGAGTCATAGAGAAATAATTGCTAGTGTTTATCGTGTAGTTAGTTTCAAGATGGAAAACACATGCACGACATCAATAATATAAGAATATTTTTTTTTTTTTTTAAAAGACACCTACTAATGACATTCTGCAGTCAGACTGCTTCATGGCTCAGAGACCTTATGTGTGTTTTTCAGTGCTCTGAAAGTTGCCAGGGCACATTTTTTTACCATTACCCCATTGTGATTGATAGCTTTTTCTGCTGGAGTCAATATAAGTGGGAAGATACCTACCTTGTTTTTTTTTTTTGTTTTTCTTTCTTCAGGGTTGGTCATGAAAAGTAATTTCTCCTGCTTCTTTAACCATTTGAGTGCTCAGCACTTTCCCACCTGGGTGCTAAGTTGATTTAAGTTTTTTTATTTTTTTGAAATATATATATATATATATATATATATATATATATATATATATATATATATATATATATATATATTCAGATCCCCAAGACTTACACCATTGGAAAGGTTAGGTGATTACCTTTCCAACGGTCGGTCTTGGGGGGTCTTTAGCTGCTTAGATGCCTGAGATACAGGCTTCTAAGCAGCATGCCTCCTTTCCCTATACTTGTCATTTTTAAATAAAGTTGCGCGGTGACGTCATTGCGTGTGACGTCACCGTGCAAAACGTGAACCCCCGGCGATGCCTGTCACTATACAAACCCGATCACTGAGGTAGGAGCTGGTGGGAGCCCCCAGATCTCCCTCAAGGTGGGTGAGTGCTAGCGACGGCTTTGAGCTGTCGTTAGCACTTGAGTGGGATAATCTGCGACGGCCGTCGTTGGCACTGAAAGGGCTTTAAAGGCAGTAAATTAAACTTTCATGATTCAGACAGAGAATACAATTTTAAACAACTTTCTAATTAACTTCTGATATCTACTTTTGCTTTTTTCTCTTAAAAGAATACCTAGACAGGCTCAGGATCAGCAATGCACTTTTTGGGCGCTAGCTGCCAATTGGTGGCACCACATCTTGTTATTGGCTAACCTAATGTGTTCAGCTAGCTCCCAGTAGTGCAGTATTGCTCCTTCTTCAATAAAGGATAATGAAGCAAAATTGGTAATAGATGTAAATTTGAAAGCTGTTTAAAATTGTATTCTCTGAATTGTGAAAGAAAAATTTTGCGTTTCATGTTCCTTGAAACTCTCGGTACAAGACATGCCCATTTGGATGACTGTTAAAACCAAAAAAATACTTTTTTTTTTTTATTATTCGGTTTTGCATTTGTCTAAAAAAAGGTCTCTAATGAAAAACTAAGAAAAATGACAAAATTTTGTTGACTTGTTCATACAATTAAAACCAATATTCTACAGGTGGGAAAGGATTTAAATGATTTTCTGAAGGTGAAAAAGGCTTTGAAAGTTCAAATTTACTTTATTAAATAGAGAGTTGGTAATGTTTTTGTCATTAAATGTCTTCAGTGTCAGCCAATAAGTTTGTAAGCTTCACTTTTGTTCTTGGCCAATCCTGACCCCATTTAAGGAAACAATAACCATGCTGCTGTTGGCATGTAGCAGTAGCACTAGCTAGTTTTATCTGTTCTCCAATTGCTCCCCTGCAGCCCTTAAAGGGATATGAATCCCAAACATTTTCTTTTGTGATTCAGACAGAGCTTACCATTTAAAAAAAAAAAAGTTTCCAATTTACTTCTATTATAAAATTTGCTTTGTTCCAATTATATTCTGTGTTGAAGAGATACCTAGGTAGGCGTCTGGAGCACTACATGGCAAGAAATAGTGCTGCCATCTCGTGCTCTTGCAAATGGTTAACATTCTTGCAAAACTATATAGTGCTTCAGAAATCCATAATGATACGGCCTTGTTTTTCAACAAAAAATACCAAAAGAACAAAGCAAAATTGATAATAGAAGTAAATTAGAAAGTTGTTTAAAATGACATTCACTATCTGAATCATGCAAGAAAACTTTTGGGTATTATATCTTTTAATTCATTCCCCATATAGTGTGTAAGCAGATGTCTTGCTAAAAGAGTTTTTTTCCCTGCATGTTTACTGGCTGCTATGGCTGTCATTATCTTGATGTTTAATGAGTTTGTATTAAAGTACTTCAATTAGTCTTGTCTAATGCTTGTATTAGATGGTACAGCTCTGGGAGAAATTGCTAATAATATAACTGATATGACCCCCCCAGCTAATTGACTAGAGTCTAAAACCAACTATAGTTAGCAGTATGAAAGATTAAAGCTCAGGAAACTGAAATTTCACATGAGAGCACACTGATACCCAGCTGATGGACAGTATATGAGAGTCATTTCTATTAAAAACATTATTAGCTGAGAAATGCTCTCTCTTTGTGCCTTTCAAATGCTTCCAGGGAACCATGGCCCCACATACTTAAATTATAGAGCCAGCCCTGCCCAATTTAAAAACCTCAGGCAATAAGTAGGGGTTATCGATACCAAAGGAAAATAAGGATAAAATGATTTACAAACAAGGGAAAAGGGAACGTTTCTAAAAACATAAAAATGACAGATTATTAATACTAATAGTATAATAATAATAATTGTGTAAAGGGGGACACTAAACACAAATTATAAACTACGTGATTATAAACCTTCTTTTATAAGAATAGTTTTGCATTGAAAACTGCAGCTTTATTTTGTCAAATGAGTATACAGGTAGCCCTCAGTTTACGCGGGGGTTAGGTTCCAGATGGAATGGTTGTAAATCGAAACCGTTGTAAATTGAAACCCAGTTTATAATGTAAGTCAATGGGAAGTGAGGTAGATAGGTTCCAGGCCCCTCTCAAAATTGTCATAAGTAACACCCAATACATTATTTTAAAAGCTTTGAAATGAAGACTTTAAATGCTAGACAGCATTATAAACCTAATAAAATAATCATACAACACAGAATATATAATTAAACTAAGTTAAATGAACAAAAACATTTGCTAAACAGCATTATAAACCTAATAAAATAATCACACAAAACAGACTTCACTTGCATTTTTCTGCAAACAGTTCTTTCTATGTATTCCAATCTGGACTGAGTTATAGGCAGGACGATCTTGTTCCTTTGAAATCTGCTCAATAGCTCAGGTCTGGTTAAACTGATAAATTTCAGCTTGCTTGGCTTTGCTGCAACACAAGCGGACAGCTCCACCTACTGGCTATTTTAATAAATGCACTGCTTCTCAATGCTTTTCAATAGCAGTCACATGACTGGAAAAAAAGGTTGTTATTCTGAAACGGTGTAAATTGAACCGTTGTAAAACGAGGGCCACCTGTATTGTTTTATGTTTATTCTTTTCACTGATTTGCCTGTCCCCCAGAAAAAAAGAACCCTTTCTAACCAATCACAAGCTAATATTCAGATATAGCACACACTCTGCTTGCACGTGTGCAGACTGAGGTAGCCTGCACTTTTGTATTCCCTTAAAGGGACAGTCAATCCAAAAATGACTAATACTTATTTAGATAAGTTAATTAACGATTTTTACAGGCAACTGTAGCCCAATTTTCACCTAAAATTTTTTTTCCCAGTAAATACACTTACTAGTTCTTATCTGGCCGTTTTGACCCCTCCTTCTCTGACATCTCCCAAAGCTTCCACTACAGGATCCCACGTGTTCCTGTGTCTCCTGCATGCGCGCCTAACACTGAGAAGAGTTTTTTTTTATTGCTGTGTTTAGTGCTTTACTTAGATGGCACAACACTAATTTTTCTGTTATCAGTTGGAGGTCCTTTGTGAGACACATTTCCTGATGCTGGGAAGAGATTGTCCAGCTACATCTTCTTTTCTCTCTTAGTTAGTTGATTGGTTGGGACCCAGAGCCTGCTTTACTGAGTGGCTTGCGCTCTTCAGCTTTCTCGTGTTGGTTAGTCGAAATCAGGGGGGCTCCTATCACACCATGCTTCACTTTGCAGGCTTCAGGGATTGTCTTAAGCACAAGCTGTTTTTGGGGGATACACAGAACAGTGCTTTTTCTTGCGAGCCCTGGCTTGTCTTCTACAGCAGGAACAGCAGCACATACCGTGAAAGTGCTCATGGGCCTTGTTCAGCATAATTACACTCCTCCCGCTACACTGTATTATCCGCTGACCATAGAGCTATATGATCTAGTCTTCGTTATGCACTTTGCTGCAATAATTTAGTTCCTATAACGTTATGTCAAATCACGTTATGAAGTTTAAATAAAGAAATTCAATTTAGCCTGTTGACACTATATAATTATAGAGATATCAGCACTCTATCTACGTATAATATAGAGGTGGCATCCTCATTTTTAACACATATCATTAAAGTTAAAAAATTTAACAGGATTACTACCTCTTTACTAAGAAATGGTGCTCACTTAACCCTAATCCCCTTCTCCATTTTTTTCTATATTGTTACTTAATTATTAGGGGCAGCACCGGACTGTCAGTCTTATTTCCAGTTTCACTAGGTCCTAGTGCCAGTACCATCCATATATTTATTAAAATTAGTGTTGCGCCATCTAAGTAAAGCACTAAACACAGCAATAAAAAAACCTCTTTTCAGTGTTAGGCACGCATGCGGGAGACACAGGAACGCGCAGGATCAACAGAATCCTGTAGTGGAAGCTTTGGGAGACGTCAGAGAAGGAGGGGTCAGGCGGCCATTTAGAAATGGTCAGATAAATTCTAGTAAGTGTATTTACTGGCAAAGTTTAGATGAAAATTGGGCTACAGTTGCCTGTTAAAATTGGTTAATTAACTTATCTAAATAAGTGATGGTAGTTTTTGGGTTGACTGTCCCTATAAGGTGATTTAGCACTGATTCAGCTTGGTTACTATTGGAAAGAATGATTTTCCTATCAAAATTGGTAATGCAAAACTGATAACCCACCTTTTAAAAACATGTGACACTAGAAGCTTAGGGAGGGAGGCAAAAGTTAATAAAAGTTTGCTTAAAGTGATTGTAAAGTTGAATGATTTAAAGCCCTGTATTTAAAAATACTCTTAAAAAAAAAAATGGGCACTTTAAGCCATTAAACTTCACAATGATGCTTTTTCTCCAACATTGGTGTGTCCGGTCCACGGCGTCATCCATAACTTGTGGGAATATTCTCTTCCCCAACAGGAAATGGCAAAGAGCACAGCAAAAGCTGTCCATATAGTCCCTCCTAGGCTCCGCCCACCCCAGTCATTCTCTTTGCCGTTGCACAGGCAACATCTCCACGGAGATGGTGAAGAGTATGTGGTGATTAGTTGTAGTTTTTTATTCTACTATCAAGAGTTTGTTATTTTAAAATAGTGCTGGTATGTTCTGTTAGTGCTGGTACAGAGTTCTGTTTGTGAGAGGAATATGATTTTAGCAGCAGTAACTAAAATCGTTTGCTGTTTCCACATAGGACTGTTGAGATGAAATAACTTCAGTTGGGGGAAACAGTTAGCAGACTTTTCTGCTTAAGGTATGACTAGCCATTTTTCTAACAAGACTGTGTAATGCTGGAAGGCTGTCATTTCCCCTCATGGGGACCGGTAAGCCATTTTCTTAGTCTAAAACAAACAGAATAAAGGGCTTAATGTGGGCTATAAAACTGGTAGACATTTTTATGGGCAAGATCAATTGCTTTATTTGGGCTTTTTATAAAGATTGATTGATATTCACACTTATAAAATTATGGGGAACGTTTTTTTAACGTCAGGCACTGGTTTAGACACCTTTTCAGTCAGGAAGGGCCTTCCCTGTAGTAGGCTGAGCCTCATTTTCGCGCCATTACTGCGCAGTTTCTTTTGAGAGCAGGACATGCAGCTGCATGTGTGTGGGTCTGAAAGTATTTGAAAAGGTTCCTAGAAGGCTTCATTTGGTATCGTATACCCCCTGGGTTTGGTAAAGTCGCAGCAAAGGCTGTAGCTGGGACTGTAGAGGGGTTAAAACTTTAACCGGCTCCGGTTTCTTCATTTTAAGGGTTAAAGGTCTCAAATTTGGGGTGCAATGCTTTGAATGCTTTAAGACACTGTGGTGAAAATGTGGTTAATTTTGAACAATTCCTTCATAGTTTTTCACATATTCAGTAATAAAGTGTGCACTGTTTAAAATTTAAAGAGACAGTAACGGTTTTGTTTAAAAACGGATTTTGTACTTTATTGACAAGTTTAAGCCTGTTTAACATGTCTGTGCCTTCAGATAAGCTATGTTCTGTATGTATGGAAGCCAATGTGTCTCCCCCTTCAAAATTGTGTGATAATTGTGCCATAGCGTCCAAACAAAGTAAGGACAGTACTGCCACAGATAGTAAAGTTGCCCAAGATGATTCATCAGATGAAGGGAGTAGACATAGTTCTACATCATCTCCTTCTGTGTCTACACCAGTTTTGCCCACGCAGGAGGCCCCTAGTACTTCTAGCGCGCCAATGCTTATTACTATGCAACAATTGACGGCAGTAATGGATAACTCCATAGCAAATATTTTATCCAAAATGCCTGCATATCAGAGAAAGCGCGATTGCTCTGTTTTAAACACTGTAGAGCAGGAGGGTGCTGATAATTGCTCTGTCATACCCTCACACCAGTCTGAAGGGGCCATTAGGGAGGTTTTGTCAGATGGGGAAATTTCAGATTCAGGTAGAATTTCTCAACAGGTAGAACCTGATGTGGTGACATTTAAATTTAAATTAGAGCATCTCCGCGCACTGCTTAAGGAGGTGTTATCTACTCTGGATGATTGTGACAACCTGGTCATTCCAGAAAAATTGTGCAAGATGGACAAGTTCCTAGCGGTTCCGGTGCACCCCGACGCTTTTCCTATACCCAAGCGGGTGGCGGACATAGTGAATAAGGAGTGGGAGAAGCCCAGCATACCTTTTTGTTCCCCCTCCTATATTTAAGAAATTATTTCCTATGGTCGACCCCAGAAAGGACTTATGGCAGACAGTCCCTAAGGTCGAGGGGGCAGTTTCTACACTAGCCAAGCGCACTACTATTCCTATCGAGGATAATTGTGCTTTCAAAGATCCTATGGATAAAAAATTGGAGGGTTTGCTTAAAAAGATTTTTGTACAGCAAGGTTACCTCCTGCAACCTATTTCGTGCATTATTCCTGTCACTACAGCAGCGTGGTTCTGGTTCGAAGAACTAGAAAAGTCGCTCAGTAGAGAGACTCCGTATGAGGACGTTATGGACAGGGTTCACGCACTTAAGTTAGCTAATTCCTTTATTTTAGATGCCGCTTTGCAGTTAGCTAGATTAGCGGCGAAAAGTTCTGGGTTTGCAATTGTGGCGCGCAGAGCGCTCTGGCTAAAGTCTTGGTCAGCGGATGTATCTTCCAAGACAAAATTGCTTAATATCCCTTTCAAGGGTAAAACTCTTTTTGGGCCAGAATTGAAAGAGATTATCTCAGACATCACTGGGGGTAAGGGCCACGCCCTTCCACAAGATAGGCCTTTCAAAGCCAAGAATAAGTCTAATTTTCGTTCCTTTCGCAATTTCAGGAACGGACCGGCCTCCAACTCTGCAGCCTCTAGACAAGAGGGTAATGCTTCGCAAACCAAACCAGCTTGGAAACCGATGCAAGGTTGGAACAAGGGTAAGCAGGCCAAGAAACCTGCTGCTGCTAACAAGACAGCATGAAGGAGTAGCCCCCGATCCGGGACCGGATCTAGTAGGTGGCAGACTCTCTCTCTTCGCTCAGGCTTGGGCAAGAGATGTTCAGGATCCCTGGGCACTAGAAATAGTTTCTCAGGGTTATCTTCTGGATTTCAAGGAACTACCCCCAAGGGGAAGGTTCCACATGTCTCACTTATCCTCAAACCAAATAAAGAGACAGGCATTCTTACATTGTGTAGAAGACCTGTTAAAAATGGGAGTCATACACCCAGTTCCAACCGTGGAACAAGGAATGGGGTTTACTCAAATCTGTTTGTGGTTCCCAAAAAAGAGGGAACTTTCAGACCAATTCTGGATTTAAAGTTCCTAAACAAATTTCTCAGAGTGCCATCGTTCAAAATGGAAACCATTCGAACGATTTTACCTACAATCCAGGAGGGTCAATTTATGACTACCGTGGATCTAATGGATGCGTATCTACATATTCCTATCCACAAAGATCATCTTCAGTTCCTAAGGTTCACCTTTCTGGACAAACATTACCAGTTTGTGGCTCTCCCATTCGGGCTAGCCACTGCTCCAAGGATTTTCACAAAGGTACTCGGGTCCCTTCTAGCGGTTCTAAGACCAAGGGGCATTGCAGTGGCACCTTACTTGGATGACATTCTGATACAAGCGTCGTCTCTTTCAAAGGCAAAGGCTCACACAGACATCGTTCTGGCCTTTCTCAGATCTCACGGATGGAAAGTGAACATAGAAAAAAGTTCCCTATCTCCGTCGACAAGAGTTCCTTTCTTGGGGACAATAATAGATTCTTTTGAAATTAAGATTTTCCTGACAGATGTCAGAAAGTCGAAGCTTCTAAACGCTTGTCAAGTTCTTCACTCTGTTCCACGACCTTCCATAGCTCAGTGCATGGAAGTAGTAGGGTTGATGGTTGCAGCAATGGACATAGTTCCTTTTGCGCGAATTCATCTAAGACCATTACAACTGTGCATGCTGAAACAGTGGAATGGGGACTATACAGACTTGTCTCCAGTGATTCAAGTAGATCAGAAGACCAGAGAATCACTCCGTTGGTGGCTAACCCAGGATCACCTGTCCCAGGGAATGAGCTTCCGCAGACCAGAGTGGGTCATCGTCACGACCGACGCCAGTCTAGTGGGCTGGGGCGCGGTCTGGGACTCCCTGAAAGCTCAGGGGCTATGGTTTCGGGAAGAGTCTCTTCTCCCGATAAACATTCTGGAACTGAGAGCGATATTCAATACTCTCAGGGCTTGGCCTCAACTAGCAAGGGCCAGATTCATAAGATTCCAATCAGACAACATGACGACTGTTGCTTATATCAACCATCAGGGGGGAACAAGGAGTTCCCTGGTGATGAGAGAAGTGACCAAAATCATAAAATGGGCGGAGGATCACTCCTGCCACCTATCTGCGATCCACATCCCAGGAGTGGAAAATTGGGAGGCAGATTATCTGAGTCGTCAGACATTCCATCCGGGGGAGTGGGAACTCCACCCGGAGATATTTGCCCAACTAACTCAATTATGGGGCATTCCAGACATGGATCTGATGGCATCTCGTCAGAACTTCAAGGTTCCTTGCTACGGGTCCAGATCCAGGGATCCCAAGGCGACTCTAGTGGATGCATTAGTAGCGCCTTGGGCCTTCAACCTAGCTTATGTGTTTCCACCGTTTCCTCTCATTCCCAGGCTGGTAGCCAGGATCAAGCAGGAGAGGACCTCGGTGATCTTGATAGCTCCTGCGTGGCCACGCAGGACTTGGTATGCAGACCTGGTGAATATGTCATCGGCTCCACCACGGAAGCTACCTTTGAGACAGGATCTTCTAGTACAAGGTCCATTCGAACATCCAAATCTAGTATCCCTCCAGCTGACGGCTTGGAAATTGAACGCTTGATTTTATCCAAGCGTGGGTTTTCGGATTCTGTAATAGATACTCTGGTACAAGCCAGAAAACCTGTAACTAGAAAAATTTACCATAAAATATGGAAAAGATATATCTGTTGGTGTGAATCCAAGGGATTCTCATGGAGTAAGATCAAAATTCCTAGGATCCTTTCCTTTCTCCAAGAAGGTTTGGATAAGGGATTGTCAGCGAGTTCTCTAAAGGGACAGATTTCTGCTTTATCTGTCTTGTTACACAAACAACTGGCAGCTGTGTCTGATGTTCAAGCTTTTGTTCAGGCTTTGGTCAGGATCAAGCCTGTTTACAGACCTTTTTTTTTTTTTTTTTTTTTTTTTTTTTTTTTTTTTAAATACATTTTTATTGAGGTTTAATACATACAATAATCATTAGGCAATACTTTGCATAACATGTAAATGCAGGAAAAAGAAATCATATAAATGGCACAAAAGACAGGAAAAAGCATTAACTAGCACAGAATCTTGATTTACAGTCAAGGCTAGAAAGGAATATAAATGTCATTTAGTAATGCAATGAAACAAACCAATGAAAACATTCTCAACCTCATGTTTTCTGTTATAGGGAGCTCCCCTTAGGATATAATAGCAAATGAAATATAACGTTTACCCCCAATGGATTATAGAGGCCACTCTTGGACCCCCAACACTATTAATGTGGCACAAAGGGGGATAATGGGGAGGAAAGAAACATAAAAAATAAAAAAAGATACTGGGCCACTCTTGGACCCAAAGTGTGTATTAGAATAGTGATGAACCAACATTTAAACATAGTGGATTGCTAAAACAAGTACCAGTTGCTATCAGGCCATAAGTAAGCTAGGTACTTATTGTTTCACAAGTAATTCTTATGACTAGATCGATATTATCGTCTAGTGGAAAGACATATTACCCAGGCAGTACGGCATACTCACAGTGAGTGCTATTATAAAATTAGTCACACAAATTTTACCCAAAAGGAGGGGAATTCTTAGCTGACCCCTATTGGGGGGCGCTCTATAATATAAGAAAGAGAGCTATAGATTAGAGTGTCTTTTGCCTTTTAAGGGTACATTTGCAGGAAATATCCTAGCTGTAACTGTTGAAATGTACTAGTGGAAAATATAGTGAGCTAAATTTAGGTAGTAAATAGGTGAACATGCTAGTAGCTAAATATAGACCTGAACATAAAAGCAAGCATTAGTAATAGACATTCAAAATTCTACTAAAAGGCCACCTTATCTGTATCAGATATATTGAGCATACATTAAGCAGAACATAGGTGATAAATGTTCATGCAGTGTCTGAAAAGTTCTCGCATCTTAAAGCGTCGTTAGTCACAGTCCACTCATGAGAGCGAGTCCCAGTGCTGGATAGGGCAACCAAGGTAGCATAGATTTGGGTCACCCAGAGCAAAAGTCTAATATGAAGTGGGACTTAGTTATCTAGAGCTGACACATCATCCCTCAGGTTCATATACAAGCAGACCCAAGCCCCACACAATGAAAACAGAGGTGTACCTTTTCCTTTCCCCGTGTGCGCCCGGTGACAGAGTATGGACGCTACTGCATGGGATCATGTCCAAATGCCCCCAGGATCAAAAGTCCAGCAGGGGAAAGAAATGTGTATACTGGGCAATGGCTGGCAGAAAGTTCCCTGAGATTTACCCCATCTTGGCGGTCTGACCCTCAGTCTCGCTGTTTCCATGGACATGCGGCAATGTGCCGTGGGGGCTTTCACCAATGCGGCCCAAACTTCCAGATTAGTGTAGGTCGGCTGAGTCTCAAATTGCTTCAGTGCCTCCGTCGACACTTTACATCCGTGATACCCATGGCGCACCTCACTGATGTCCTCCACGCCGCAGGAGAGGTGAGTCATGTCCGAATACAGGGTTACAATTTTTACTTCCCCAATGACAGTGACTGTTCCTGCCTTAGCTGTCTGTCGCTGTCTGGAGGTTTGCGGTTGCATCTCGGTCACTACCGGGATGTCAGGTGGGTCTTTTATTGCTGCTGGGGGGGTTTTAATAGGGAGGCTTAGAAGTGGTATTGCCTTCTCCAGGGCTTGAACTTGAGATACCTGGTCTGTAGCGCTATGGCCAGGCCCCTGATAATCGGCGGCGTCTTCCACTTGCCCTGCAGGAGCTACTGATATGGTACGACAGTGAGCACTGCCAACCTGTCTGGCCAACACACGGAGGCTTTCACATTCAGTTGCCCAGGCCCGCTGTAGCCTCATATGGTGGTTCTGTAGAAGCTTTGTCACGGCTGAAAGGATTATTTCGGCATCAGTCGCCATCTTTAGCCGGTATGCGCTGAACAAGGAGGCTCTAAGATTTCCTGCTAGTTAGCCTCAATAACAGTGATGGTACTATATAGTCATAAGGAATGTTGGTATTACAGGGAGAAAAAAAAGAAAGTCAGTGTCTTTGCACTGCATACCCGGCGTACAAGATACCGGGGGGGGTGTTGAGAGCCTTTACTGAGGTAACTGCCTTAGGCCCCAACGCTCCAGATCGGTTTCCAAGGGTTATAATACCAAGAGTTTAGGATCACCCAGCTCAGGATGGACTGCAGATTATTAATATCTAGGTGCAAAAGTTAGAAGATCTTCCTGGCCACTGATAAAAGGCAGATTATCCGTGAATCCCTTGGAGCAACCGATATTGCTACCATTCAAGGTGCTGCCCAGAGACACGCCCCTGTTTACAGACCTTTGACTCCTCCCTGGAGTCTGAATTTAGTTCTTTCAGTTCTTCAAGGGGTTCCGTTTGAACCTCTACATTCCATAGATATCAAGATGTCATCTTGGAAAGTTCTGTTTTTGGTTGCTATTTCTTCTGCTAGAAGAGTTTCTGAGTTATCTGCTTTGCAGTGTAATCCACCCTATCTGGTGTTCCATTCAGATAAGGTTGTTTTGCGTACTAAACCTGGTTTCCTTCCAAAGGTTGTTTCCAACAAGAATATTAACCAGGAAATAGTTGTGCCTTCTTTGTGTCCGAATCCATTTTCAAAGAAGGAACGTTTGTTACACAATTTAGATGTAGTTCGTGCTTTAAAGTTCTATTTAGAAGCAACAAAGGATTTCAGACAAACTTCTTCTCTGTTTGTCGTTTATTCTGGCAAGAGGAGAGGTCAAAAAGCTACTGCTACCTCTCTTTCCTTTTGGCTGAAAAGCATCATCCGATTGGCTTACGAGACTGCCGGACTGCAGCCTCCTGAACGCATCACAGCTCACTCTACTAGGGCTGTGGCTTCCACATGGGCCTTCAAGAACGAGGCTTCTGTTGATCAGATATGTAAGGCAGCGACTTGGTCTTCCCTGCACACTTTTGCCAAATTCTACAAATTTGATACTTTTGCTTCTTCGGAGGCTATTTTTGGGAGAAAGGTTTTGCAAGCCGTGGTGCCTTCCGTTTAGGTAACCTGATTGGCTCCCTCCCTTCATCCGTGTCCTAAAGCTTTGGTATTGGTTCCCACAAGTTATGGATGACGCCGTGGACCAGACACACCAATGTTGGAGAAAACAGATACGTACCATTTTGTTACTTTTAAACAGACCGCCGATCCTCCACCCGCATCTCCTTCAGTATTAAGCAGATCGATGACGAATCTGGCTTCATCCAGAGGCTGAGTGCCCCCTTTGGCATCCAGCTTATGGGGCATGCAAAGATTGGAGGAAGCCGGATTCGTCATCAGTATGCTAAATACAGAAGGAGATGCGGGCAGAGAATCAGCTGTAAGTTTACCGTAACAAAATGGTAATTATTTAAAAAAAAGATGTGGCTTTGTAAAATTTAATGACTTAAAGTGCCCATGTTTTTATGAGTATTTTTAAGTAAAGGGCTAAAATTTAAATAATTTAACTTTGCAATCACTTTAACTCAAGCCTTCCTGGGAGAAAGTGAAACAAACACATTTAAAAAAAAATATTTTACAGCAAAAGGCTTCAAAATAAATAATGAATGTACATTGCAATAATATTCCACTTGCAATAATGAAACTTGTTATGCTTTGTTGAAATGTCAAGTTTAAAGGGACACTTAACCCAATTTGTTTCTTTTGTGATTCAGATAGAGCATGCAATTTTAAGCAACTTTCTAATTTAATCCTATTATCAATTTTTCTTCGTTCTCTTGCTATCTTTATTTAAAAAGGAAGGCATCTAAGCTATTTTTTTGTTGGTTCAGAATTCTGGACAGCACTTTTTTTTTTTTTTATTGGTGGATGAATTGATCCACCAATCAGCAAGGACAACCCAGGTTGTTCACCATAAATGGGCCGACATCTAAACTTATATTCTTGCATTTCAAATAAAGATACCAAGAGAATGAAGACAATTTGACAATAGGAGTAAATTAGAAAGTTGCTGAAAATTTCATGCTCTATCTGAATCACAAAAGAAAAAATTTGGGTTCAGTGTCCCTTTAAGCAACTTTCTAATTTACTCCTATTATTCATTTTCTTCATTCTTTTGCTATCTTTATTTGAAAAGCAAGAATGTAAGTTTAGAAGCCAGACCATTTTTGGTTCACAACCTTGGTTGTTCTCGCTGATTGGTGGCTAAATGTACCCACCATTAAACAAGTGATGTCCAGTCTGAACCAAAAATTGTCTGGCTCCTTAGCTTAGATGCCTTCTTTTTAAAATAAAGATAGCAAGAGAATGAAGAAAAAAATGATAATAGGAGTAAATTAGAAAGTTGCTTACAATTGCATGCTCTATCTGAATCATGAAAGAATCAAATTGGGTTTAGTATTCCTTTAATAAGTTCACATAAATATTTTATTATAATTTTAAATAAAATGTTTCCTTATAAATACATTTGTTTCACACACACAATATAGATATAACCATCTGAATATAATATAGACAATGTATTATAAACTAGTAGTCCATCTAGCAGTATTACTTTTATTGCTAATGACTGTATGTAATTATATGTGTCTGTGCTCCATTATATAAGTGAACTTGCTTAACTCCTTGAGGAAGTTATCGCTGAAACAAAACACAGGGTGTCTCAGAAATTGACTGGTTCGAGCGCTAAAAACTGCAACTAATTAAAAAAAAATCACGTATGCACCTCATTCTAGTTTGACTGATTCTGCCTGCTCCTAACTTTTTTTTGATTATTTTACATAATCTCTTAAAACTGTAAAACTTGCTCCTAAAATAAATTAAACAAAATGTATATGCATGCACATACAATTACAAAATCAGTGGAAATTGCTGGGTAATTATCCCCTTTGCAGAGATTAAATACAGTCTTCTCCATAGAAGTAATACTCTCCTGCTACTTAGCTGAACATGGCTTGTGATCCAATCAAAAGAGACCTATATGTGTAGCCACCAATAACCAGTCAGTTTAATAGACTTTAACTATATTATAACCCCTTTTCAGGGTTACAAAAAAATTGGGTTCAATTGCAGTGTTTCTGATATCAGCTCCTGCTAGTAAGGTTAATATCAAAAGTGAGTGATCACAGAGCGCTTTATCGGCTCTGAAAAACAGCTAAAAACCTGAGATTGTGATTTTGCTGAAACAAAGTGCCCTTTTTTTTGCTGAGAACAAATTAGCTGATAGATTGGATTTGACCCCCTTGTTAGCGGTATGCTGTAGCGTGATAGTAAACTGCTGTACCGCATTAAAGCATTTTAATTTTGTAGTATTCGCTTCTGTTTGAAAAAGTCATCTGGACAATTATAGCAACATAAAAGTTAAATGTGAAGGGCACAGTATTACAATGCATATTTGAAAGGAGGCATTTTACAATATAATTTAATTTCCAAAATTGCTTCTGAGAAAAAGTATTTGATCTTTCTTGCTGTGCACGTGACTCCTTTAGCATTGTGCACCATTGGGCATTTCAAATTTGACTTTAACATACAAATATATATTCTCTCTAATGGTCTGCAATTGTGCTTCTAAATGTTTAAATCTGCATGAGTCATAAACACAAGTAAATGTAATTGCTGTATTAAAGTCTTATTACTATACTTCATTTCTTTAAGATGTGGCAACATTGGTTGCGCTCTTAATTATCAGACAGATCTCAATTTGTTCAACAAAACAACCCATGAGAATGGGTAAAAAGAGATGCCTCTTTACACAAATATGACAAAGTTCAAGTAAATAGTATATGTGAACAAATAAAATATAACTTTTATTAGTATGCTTATAAAAGGAAGTGGACAGCAAAAAAGAATTGGAGTTTGCTGCCCTACAAGAAAGCTCAACATACTACACCACTTGTTGCATAAATGAGATCAGTGTATGAATGCATATAGTTCATGTACATAGTTTAGACTGTGGCTAGGTAAGATAAATAGATCCAAAGTGTGTATTATTAACTTAAATATAGATATTATGTGACCTTGGTTGGAGCATTGGCAAAGTATTAACTGTTAAGTATCATATAGTTATTAATTCTATACCTTGATGTGAGGTGAGAAATAACAAAATATTTTGTAGCATATATTAATTGTGTGCTACCAACTGTATTATCACAATGTAATAAGAATTCTTAAAGGGACACTGTACCCAAATGTTTTCTTTCGTAATTCAGAAAGAGCATGCAATTTTAAGCAACTTTCTAATTTACTCCTATTATCATTTTTTTTTCTTCGTTCTCTTGCAATCATTATTTGAAAAAGAAGGCATCTAAGCTTTTTTTGGTTTCAGTACTCTGGACAGCACTTTTTTATTGGTGGATGAATTTATCCAAAAATCAGCAAGGACAACCCAGGTTGTTCACCAAAAATGGGCCGGCATCTAAACGTACGTTCTTGCATTTCAAATAAAGATACCAAGAGAATGAAGAAAATTTGATAATAGGAGTAAATTAGAAAGTTGCTTAAAATGTCATGCTCAATCTGAATCACAAAAGAAAATTTTTGGGTACAGTGTCCCTTTAAGCAGAGATGCAAATCTACTCATTATTAAATATAGTGAGTGTTGGCTTTAACTGCTGCAGTTAGCATATATTATTTACTAACATATATGTATCAAATGCTGACATTTAGAGCTGGTAAACCTTGTCAGTGGATTAGGGAAGCAGGCGTTTGTTTGTACTTTGATACCATAATATAGGGATTCAGAGTGAACAAATATCTTGTAGCACACACTGTTAGTGTGCTACCAACAGTAATATCCCAAAGTATTGTATGTTATTCACTGCAGTGATATCCCAATAAACGTGTGTTATGATCTATACTATAATTGCGTTTTGTAACGCGTCAGTCGGTGTCGCCAGTTGCGCACACATCCTCAAAGGAATGTTGGCAGTGCGAGGCAGTCAAAAGAATTTTGGTTGCGCGCGCAGCCAAAATAATTCACCTGGATGCAGCTTCGCTAAGAAAATGACAGTTGGATTCTTTCACCACCCTGCCATTTTCGGAATCCACCGAGATGCAGCAAAGGCAAACGAAGCATTACAAAAAATAAAACCTATCCGCCCGCAATAAGTATTAAAAAAAACCTAACCGCCCACAATAAGTACTGTATTAAGAAAAAACCCCGAACCAACTACCTAATAAAATTTATTAATCGCTAAATTGGCCAACCCCAACATCGCAAACTACCTAATAAATCTATTAAACCCTAAACCGCCATTAATCCACATTGCAATTAAAGGGACACTGAACCCAAATTTTTTCTTCCGTGATTCAGATAGAGCATGCAATTTTAAACAACTTTCTAATTTACTCCTATTATCAATTTTTCTTCGTTCTCTTGCTTTCTTTATTTGAAAAAGAAGGCATCTAAGCTATTTTTTTTGGTTCAGCACCATGGAAAGCACTTGTTTATTGGTAGGTGAATTTACCCACCAATCAGCAAGAACAACACAGTGTGTTCACCAAAAATGGGCCGGCATCTAAACTTACCTTCTTGCATTTCAAATAAAGATACCAAGAGAATGAAAAGAATTTGATAATATGAGTAAATTAGAAAGTTGCTTAAAATTGCATGCTCTATCTGAATCACAATATAAAAAATTGGGTTCAGTGTCCCTTTAACATAATAAATCTATTAACCCCTAAACTGCCAAACCCCACAAAGCAATTCACTAATCACTAAGCCCCATAACCTAACACCCCCTAAATTAACCCCATTACATAAATTAAAATAATCCTAAATTACAATAAAAAATAAAAAACCTAACATTACTTTAAAAAATAAAGAAAACTAATCTAAAATTACAGAAAATAAAAAAGGCTAACATTACAGAAAATAATAAACCACATTATCCAAAATAAAAAAATTAAACCTAATCCCTATGAAAATAAAAAAGCCCCCCATAATAAAAACACCCACTAATCTAAGAATAAACTACCAATAGCCCTTAAAAGGACTTTTTTTGTAGGGCATTGTCCTAAAGAAATCAGCTCTTTTACATTAACAATAAACCAAGTCCCCCCCCCCCCCCCCCAAAACACTAAAAAAACCTAAACTACCCATTTCCCCTAAAGAGGCATTTGTATGGGCATTGCCATTAAAAGGTACTCACGGTTCCTGAAGTCCGGCGGAGAAGGTTTTTTCCAGGCGGATTCATCATCTTCTATCTTCATCCACAGTGAAGACGGCGCAGAGCAGAGGTGTGGAGCAGTCTTCCCAGATGTGGCGGTCCTCTTCATGCGATTGTACGCCGCACACTGAAGATTGAATTCAAGGTACCCCATATTTATTGGGGTATCTTGCATTCCTATTGGCCGATATTTTAAAATCAGCCAATAGGATGAGAGCTAATGAAATCTTATTGGCTGTAGGAATGCAAGGTACCCCAAATTGATTGCTGTACCTTGCATTCAATCTTCAGTCTATGACGGACATCGGATGAAGTGGAGCCTCCATGCCGCTGAGGAACACTGCCGCTGAGGATCCAGGCCATCGGGATTACAGCTCTGCACCTCCACTCCGCTGCCTTTACTCCGGATGAAGATAGAAGATGATGGATCCATCTGGAAGAAGACCTCTGCCGGACTTCAGGAACCGTGAGTACCTATTTGGGGCTTAGTGTTAGAGGTTTTTTTATATTTTTAAGATTAGGGATTTGGGCAATTGAAAAAGAGCTGATTGCCCTTTTAAGGGCAGTAAAAAAACTGAATGCCCTTTTAAGGGAAATGCCCATACAAATGCCCTTTTAGGGGCAATGGGTAGTTTAGGTTTTTTTAGTGTTAGTTTTTTTATTTTGGTGGGTGGGGGGTTTTTACTGTTAGGGGGGATTTAGTATTTTTCAGAGGTAAAAGAGCTGTTTAATTTAGGGCAATGCCCTACAAAAGGCCCTTTTAAGGGCTATTGGTAGTTTAGTATTAGATTAGGGGGTGTTTTTATTTTGGGGGGGGTTTAAGTATCACATTTTTTATTTTGGATACCTTTTGTTTATTTTTTTATTTAATTTTAGTTTTTTGTGGGTAACTTTAGCTTGGGGCTTGTAGTTTTTAAACATAGACTGCCCTCTGGGTAGGCTTATCGCCTAGTATGATTGATTAAGTAAGCTGACGTTTGTACTTAAATACCAGACAAAAGGATTAAAAGTGAAAAAGTGTTTTGTAGCTTACACTATGAGTGTGCTACTAACAGTAATATCCCAATGTCTTAGAAAACCTTAGAGCCCAGACTGGGATACAATCAAAATTAATCAATATATAACAAGAGTTAACTCTTAATGTTACAATTAGCCTTCTGATTATGCTTGAAAAGGTTCTATGTTGTAATATTAGCCATATGAGTTCAACTATTTAACCTAACTACCGCCACAGCTTTGTGCCAGGAATGCGGTAGCTTTAATAAATTTGATCAATTTCAAAACTGTTATTAAGTAAGGATCGGCAACAGAGTGGCGAGCAAATTAAAATAGATGCAGGAAGTCCCCTGACGCGGTCGCGTTTCTCTTACGCTTCCTCAGAGGGGTGAATTTACTATGATATTATATCTGAACACAACTACCTGTATTGACCCAGATGCTATTAATGTATGGTCTACAGTTAGATAAACTAATAAATATACTTACTATTTAGAAACTCTCCAATCCTTTAAAATGAGATCTTAATCTGTGTCTATTTATTACAACGACTCCAGCTCTCTCAAAGTAACCTGCAGTTTGCCTTAGAGTTCCATTTTACGGCCCATCTTGGTCTCTATAATCATAAATGATCTTCCCTTAGTTTGCAAAACTTCAACTGTACAAATGTATGCGGATGACACTATAATATATGCAACAAAACCAAACCTATCAAATTGAGGCTCTGTTGCAGCAGGATTTTTTAAAGATCGAAAGATGGATCTGTAAAAAAAATAAAAAAAATACTGTTTCTAAACATTGACAAAACAGTAACTATGGTTTTTGGGACAAATCAAAAAATTACAACAATCAAATAATGCAGAGAATAACATAATTACGTTAATCTGTAGGTGGACCTTATATTGACAAACTATTTGCCAATCCTTACCCTAAATTAAAGCCCTTTTTAGAAATAAATCCTTTCTAAATCTTGAGGTTAGGAAACCTATTATACAACAAATGCTGTTCCCGGCAATTGATTACAAGGATGTTGTGTATGCCTCTAGATTTCAGATAGAGGGGTGCTGGCTATGATTGTATCTCCTGATGTAGAATTGATCAACTCGCTATGAATGCATTTTAAGCTTGCTCTTGATAAAGACAAGTTTATTTGCTCTACGCGTTTCAACGAACCAATCTTCTTATGAAGAAAGGTTTCTTTCTTGTTTTGTGACATTGCTGATACTGGAGATTTGACTCAGTGAGTATACTGCACGTATTTATATCGAGTGTATACAAATATACCATTGAAGTTCTTAATTCCTAGTGCCATCTGGATTTATATTGAATTGATTGATTCTACATCAGGAGATACCCTCAGAGCCAGCACCCCTCTATCTGAAATCTACATTTGTCAACAGTTCTTTGGGAGAAACTGTGGAAGCGTCTCCGTCCTTTGAGGGTAGTATTTGTTCTTTCCATTTACCGCAGCCCTTAGTTATTCAATTGTCTGTATTTTTTCTAGTATATGTATGCCTCTGTGCCTCAGATCCATCTCGGTAAATGTACAGCTCTCTATAACTCATTATGCTGATTTGCCCTGCAATGTGATCTCATTGTGATATGTTAAAAGACCTAAACTGGCTATCGCTTGACGGTTTCTTCACCTCTCTTACCTTGTCTATAACCACTTTTCTGAGAAACTCCCTCACTCCCTGAGCAGTACACTCCCCCTCCCCCCTATTACTTAAAGGGACAGTCAACACCAGAATTTTTGTTGTTTAAAAAGAAAGATAATCCCTTTATTACCCATTCCCCAGTTTTGCACAACCAACACAGTTATATTAATATACTTTTTACCTCTGTAATTATCTTGTATCTAAGCTTCTGCTGACTGCCCCCTTATTTCAGTTCTGTTGACAGACATGCAGTTTAGCCAATCAGTGCTCAGTTCTAGGTCAGTTTACGTGCATGAGCTCAATGTTATCTATATAAAACATGTGAACTAATGCCCTCTAGTGGTCAAAATGTATTCAGATTAGAGGCAGTCTTCAAGGTCTAAGAAATTAGCATATGAACCTCCTAGTTTTAGCTTTCAACTAAGAATACCAAGAGAACAAAGCAAAATTGGTGATAAAAGTAAATTGGGAAGTTGTTTAAAATTGCATACCCTATTTAAATCATGAAAGTTTTTTTTGGACTTGACTGTCCCTTTAAGGTCTTTTTCTTTTCTCTATTCCCTGTTGCAGCAAGGAAGCTGGCCGGTCTGCATTTTCATTCAGAGTTCCTCAATTGTGGAATAACCTTCCGGAAAGCACCAAATCCTCTGACAACTTGAGATCCTTGGGGAAAAAAAATCTCTCTAGTCTTACAAACAAATCAATCCTGTAAATACTGTCAATTATAAAAGACAGTGTCTGTGTATTGCTATGTAATATATATATATATATATATATATATATATATATATATATATATATATATATATACAAAATGTAATGTATTACTGGTATATCCCAGGACATACCTGAAAACAAGAGAAATCTCAATACATTTTATAAATAAATATACTTCAGAGCTGTGACAAAGGGTCTAGAGCCTGCATACTTGTGTGGTTCTATGATTGATTTACTTTATTTGACTCTAAGGGACCGATTTGTTAAAGTGCGGATGGACATGATATGATGTAGCGTATCATGTCCGACACACATCGATAAATGCCTACACCATACACTGTCAGCATTTATCATTGCACAAGCAGTTGTAGTGAACTGTTTGCGCAATGCCGCACCCCGCAGATTCGTGTCAATCAGCCTGATCGTATAGGATGGGGCAGATTAAAGACCGCAGCATCAGAGGCAGCGGACAAGTTATGGAGCAGCGGTCTTTAGACCGCTGCTTTATAACTACTGTTTCCGTCGAGCATGAAGGCTCGTGCAGAAACAGGGGCATCAAGCTCCATTCAGAGCTTGATAATTCAGCCCCTAATATTGCCTCAATCATCTTGTCGGTTCTATCTGAGCACAATGATTATGACGCTCAGGCAAGATCTATCAAACCTTTTCTTAACTGAGCATAGCATAAAGAGGACATTGTTTGTACTTCTACTTTAAAATTACATGAAACACATCATTTTTCTTTCATGATTCCGATATAAAGATTCAATGTATACATTTTTTTTCCTCTAATTTACTTCAATTATCAAATTTTCTTCATTCTATTGGTATTTTTGATTTGAAAACAGGGATGTAGGCTCAGGAGTGTGCACATCTGGAGCACTATATGGCAGCAGTTTTGCAAGAATGTTCTCCATTTGCAAGAGCGCTAGATGGCAGCACTATTTCCTGCTATGTAGTGTTCCAGACCCCTACCTAGGTATCTCTTCATCAAAGAAGAAGTAAATTGGAAACTTTTGGCTAGATTATGAGTTTTGCGGTATGGGTGAAAAAGCAGTGTTAAGGCTCATAACACTGCTTTTTCACTACTGCTGGTATTACAAGTCTTGCAGGTTTAGGGACACCGCACACTTTTTTGGCCGTAATGCAACGTAATTTCCACAGCTTTCAAAAAGTCCTTTTTAAATGGGACTTCCACATTGCCAGTATTACGAGTCGGCTTGGGAGGCCAAAAAGTGAGCAGTACACCCTATACCGCCAAGATCGATACCGTAAACTGAAAGTCAGTAGTTATGAGTTTTATGCTACAAAGCTGTAACATAAAACTCATAACTAAAGTGCTAAAAAGTACACTAAACTACCTATTAACCCCTAAATCGAGGCCCCTCCCTGCCGCCCCTAACATCACCGCCACCTACCTACATTTATTAACCACTAATCTGCCGCCCCCAACGTCGCCACCACTATACTAAATTTATTACAAGACATCCGGCGCGGAGCATCCTCTTCAATCAACGTCTTCTTGCAGAATGAAGGTTCCTTTAAATGACGTCATCCAAGATGGCGTCCCTTGAATTCCGATTGGCTGATAGAATTCTATTGGCTGTTCCAATCAGCCATTAGAATGCAAGCTCAATTCTGCCTCAATCTAAAAGTAAGCCAATAGATGTATTTTCTGTAATATTTAGAGGGACACTCGTCTTACTTTGTGTTTAAATTGTTACAATGTTTTTTTTGTTTGTTTTTTTTAAAAAAAAAAAAATAAGTTTCTTCCGTATGTACCTCCTTCCGTGTAGCTCGAGCTCCCGTGCTCACACACATGCCATATACTCTGTCATGCAAAAGTGCAGGCGCACTCTACCATTATAGTTAATATGAATATATGAAGCCAACTGTATGGAAGGAGACAAGTATTAACTGCGAAAATAACAACACTTAGACATTATCTGCAAAAGCAGTGAATGTGTGCTGTATATATTTATATACAGTGTGTACATAAGCTGTTATTTATTGGGCACTGTTTTTGTTATATATGTCAAACCTCAAATAAGGGTCTATTCTGGATTTTTTATTTACTTATTTATTTCCTTAAACTTTTTGGGCAGACAGATCATAGATATTCCATCTGTCAAAACAAAAATACTTTTATTTAAAAGCGAGTTAACTCTTTAATGCATGTAATGGCATGTGGTCATCCACCATGTAATGCCTTCAGCACGGATGACATCCGGGGGTTTCTTTCAGAGCTAATGACAAGTAGTCCTGCATTGCTGGGGAGAAAAGGGGAAGCTGGTGACAACTGCACAGGACTTAAGGTAGCTGCAGTGGTGTATTTAGGTTTTATGCTGCCCTAGACACTGAAATCCTCTGCCCCCCCCCAGGTTTTAGGCCTTTTTTGGCCATTATATTTTTTAGTGAGGGTGTAACATGACTGTTTTTTATGGATTTCAAAAGTAAATGTTCATGTGTAAGTGTGTATATATGGAGTGTGTAGTGTAGTGTGCATGTATGTGTAGGTGTGTAGTGAGACTCAAATAGTGCTGCCCCCCAAAATCTGCTGCCCTAGGCAAGTGCCTTGTTTGCCTTGGCCAAAATACACCCCTGGGTAGCTGTATTGGGGTAAGTATTTAAACCCCTTAATCTCAGCTCCCTTAAGTCCTAGAAACCAACAAAACCCACCGTTTGAAAGGTAACTGCTTGCTCTTTCAAACATGTGTCTTGGATGTGTAGAATATGAGCAACATTTCTTTAAAATACATATGTTTAAGCACATTATAACAGGCCATAAAAAAAGGTCTAGAGACCCCCATGTCCCCTTGTTTTTACAACCCAGAGACCCCTTGTTAGAATAAAATAATAAATAATAAAATAAAGCCCTATATAAGTTTTAAAAAGCCAGGTGATCACTGTGATAATACTGATCACCTGAGGTTAATAAATGTGGGTGTATTTGCGTAGCGGCTCATGGGAGCATTAACGTGTAAATCAAAATGATATCCGTATACCAAAAGGCTCTAATTTATGTGAGAATAACCTCTTCTTCTTTTCACTATATAATTTAGAAAACGCACACTTAAGTTTACAGAGCTTTGTCTATTAAACTTTAAATACATTTTTTTAATGAGGTGGTATTTAAGCTCTTATAATAGACAAATAAAAAGGCCTAGAGATTTCCAATGCCACTTGTTTTAAAGCCCAGAATCCCCCCTTTAGTATAAAGCCCCTATATAAGTTTTAATAGACAGGTGATAACTGTGGTAATAGTGATCACCTTGTGTGAAGAATAAATGTGCATTTATTTGCATAGAGGCTCATGGGAGCCCATTGTGCAGATCAGAGTTACATATCTCTATAGAAAGGCCCTTTATTTATATAAGCCCTTCTTCCTTTTCACTATAGAGTTTAGAAACACAAACACACACACATGCTATTGTTTGAACCTTATTTATTAAAATTTTATTAAAAATATACATTTTTCGCACATTTCATTGTACAATTCATATATTTATAAAATAACCATTTTAACCTGTGGGGTCTGCTGAAAACCCCCCAAAATATACAATATGTGTGGGTTTCTCACTCAAAAACAAAAATGGCTTAAGGGGTTATCTCCCTGGATTCCAGAGTTATGCAAATTTGGCTAACTACAGAATGTGTTTTAAAACATTTTAATTAATTTTAATTTGTGTGTGTGTATGTATATGTGTGTGTGTGTGTAATATATATATATATATATATATATATATATATATATATATATATATATATATATATATATATATATATACATATACACAGTCATGGCCAAAAATATTGGCACCCCTGCATTTCTGTAAGATAAAGCAACACTTTGAATGTATACAAACACCCCCTTTCACAGCTCTAGGCAAGTACTGCTAATCCCAATAACAGGGTATAAATGAGCTAGTCTCAGGTAAGTCAATGTGCCCTTCAGTGCTTAAATTAAAACACGCTGCAAGGTAGATACGGAACTAGGTGGGAAAACTTAAAAAAAGGACTGCGGATCACTCGCCAGAATAATGCCATCACTGTACCTCCGTGTTCAGTCTGGGTCCCCGCTCCTTCAGTCTCCTCTGTCCCGGTCAGCTATCCTGTTTGCCGTGAGCACGACCAGTTTACCTGCTTTGATATCGATGCTGTCTCACTACAGCATGAGCGGCTGACGTCACACGCCCCGTCGTCCAATCGGGTGTGAGCTAAGGCTCCAATTGCAGTATGGCTGCCAAATTCAAGTGCCACGGTTCTAGCTGGACTATATTTACACATGAAAAAGACCAGAAAACCAGCGATCCTCTAAAAAGCACTTCTTCATTGAAGGTAATCAGAAAATATTGGATGTATTGGACATGTCTATGAGTAAGGCAGGAGTAGCCGAAACGCGTAAGACGGATTGGTGCCTTGTCTGACAATCCCATCTACTGATGTTTTTGTTTCCGATATTTCCTGATTACCTTCAATAAGGAAGTGTTCTTTAGAGGATCGCTGGTTTTCTGGTATTTTTTAATGCAACACTTCGCCCAGAAAATGTTTGCAATTACAAATGTTTAGGCATATGCTTATTTCTTTTGTTTGTATTGGTATGACACAAAGAAGTGGAGAAAAAAACCCAAATCTGACACATTGTACGCAAAACTCCAAAAATGGACCTGGACAAAATTATTGGCACCCTCAATTTAATATTTGGTAGCACACCCCTTGGAAAAAATAAACTTCAATCAATTGCTTCCTGTAACCATAAATGAGTTTCTTACACCTCTCTACTGGAATTTTGGACCACTCTTCTTTACCCAACTGCTCCAGGTCTCTCAGATTGGAAGGATTCCTTTTCCCAACTGCTGTTTTGAGATCTTTCCACAGGTGCCCTATGGGATTGAGATCTGGGGGTATATTTATCATGCAGCGTATATTGTTTTTTTCTGCACAAGCCTTTAGGCTCGCCTGTACCATAAGATAAGAAGCAGTGGTCTTAACGCGTCCGCCACCTCTGAGGTGGTGGACTGCAATCATCCCGATCGGGATGATTGACAACCCCTGCTAGCGGCTGATTGGCTGCAAATGTACTGGGGTGGCATTGCATAAGCATTTCACCAGAAAGTGGCGAAGTGGTGCAATATCTGACAGAAATTAAGGGGTGCCAATATGTTGTGCGGCCATGACTGTATATGTATGTGAGTGTTTGTGTTTGTGAAAGTTTACAACCAGATATACTGCACTATAACATTACAAAGAGAAAGCATGTCTGTTTCAATGTAAATGTCGGAGGAAGTGGCAAACCACATACAAATTACTGTAAGACAGCATTGTGGTTCATGGCTTTAGGTTGGACATCCTTGGTATTCTGTTATAACAAAGTCAGGATTTGACATTCTGGGAGACAGGGAAAAATGAGTCATACAACTTCTGACTTTTAAAATTGTATGCACCTTTTATACCTGTATTAATTCACTCTTCCTTATAGCTAAAAATGATTGTATCTTAGTAGCACCAAAATGTAATATAAACAAGAACTTAAAATGTGTGTGTATGTATATATGTTTGTGTATATATTTATATATATATATATATAATGTGTGTTTAAATATAATCAGCATGCTTTTAACTGTGCAATATATAAAAGCATACATAGTTTTACATTGAGTTTACATGGATTATGTGCACAGAAATTCACTAATTGTTGTTACCTGCCTTTCACATATCATATTTTCAATAAAATTAAAAAGTAAGCCTCTGAAAATACAAAGTAGCCGGTGTCACTTTAATGTGTTTGCTGTAATAAACCTAAGCAAATCTAGTCTTGCATCTTCTCCTTCCTTTCCCCACTGTTTCAGAGTAAAAGTACTAGTATAAAAAGCATTTCAATATCAGGAGGGTTAAGAGGTAGACATCAGTGTGCTTGTTTTCTGAACACACAGTGAAAAGAAGTAATTATGCAAAATGAACATACCTCTCCTGTCATTGGCTGACCTCTCAGTGCCGGTAGCCCAACCCCAGCTGTAATCTTCCCTTCTAGGTTCCGCGGGGGAGTTATTCTGCAGCACGCAGACAAAGTGAAAGTAAACTGCAGCAGGTGCTGAAAGGTAATACACAGAGAAGCGCGTCTGTGAACTCTGCACATCTCCCAGTCACTGTGCTGTGCATGCCATTTTAGCCAGTGCCAGGGATAATCAAGGGCTGATATGTTATTCTTACTTTCATGCCCCCTTAATTGCGCTTAGAGATGTGCATTTGTTTTCGGAACAAATGTGAAGTTGTACCGAAAATTGGATTTTACCTCTGATTACCTTGTATCTAAGCATCTTCTGACAGACCCCTGATCACAGGAGTTTGTATTTATTATCTATTGACTTTATATTCTACTGATTTAGTACTGTGTTGTGCTAAATCTTAAATAACTCCTCGGGTGTGAACACCGTGTCCTCTATATGGCCCACATGAACTAGCAGTGTCTTGCTGTGAAAAGCTAATAAAAAAGCATGTGATAAGAGGCTGTCTGTAGTGGCTTAGAAACAGTCAGAAATTTAGAGGAGTACATGTTATAAAGTATATTAATATAACAATGTTGGTTGTGCAAAGCTGGGGAATGGGTAGTAAAGGCATTATCTTTCTTTCTCTTGTTAAGGGTGTTCAGTCCACGGGTCATCCATTACTTATGGGATATATTCTCCTCCCCAACAGGAAGTTGCAAGAGGATCACCCAAGCAGAGCTGCTATATAGCTCCTCCCCTCACATGTCATATCCAGTCATTCTCTTGCAACCCTCAACAAAGAAGGAGGTCGCGGGAGGAGTTGGAGTTTTTACTTAATTATTCTTCAATCAAAAGTTTGTTATTTTAAATGGCACCGGAGTGTGCTGTTTTTTCTATCTCAGGCAGTATTTGGAAGAAGAAACTGCCTGCGTTTTTCTATGATCTTAGCAGGCGTAACTAAGATCCACTGGCTGTTCTCGACATTCTGAGGAGTGGGGTAACTTCAGAACATGGGAATAGCATGCGGGGTCCACCGCAAATGAGGTATGTGCAGTACAATATTTTCTGGGAATGGAATTGACTGCTGTTACCCGTATGATGTAAGTACAGCCTTAAATGCAGTAGTAGTGACTGGTATCAGGCTGATAAATGTATGCACAGTAGAGTTATTTTCTAGGGACTAGAATTTGACTGTGAAAATACTGTTAATACTGAAATAATGCTTAAGCTTTATCTGCAGTGGTAGTGACTGGTTGCAGGCTTAGTAATAACTTTGCATGACATTTAAAGAAGTTTATTTACAAAACGTTTACTGGCATGTTATTCGTTTTGTGAGGTACTTTGGTGATAGATCCTTTGGGCATGAATTTTTTTCCACATGGCTAACGTATATTTCTGCATAGAAAACGTTATATCAGGTCTCCCACTGTTGTAAATGAGCGGGAGGGGCCTCTTTTTAGCGCCTTGTTGCGCAGTTAAAATTCTAGCACAGTCTTCCTGCTTCTTCCTCCTTGATCCAGGACGTCTCTAGAGAGCTCATGGGTCTTCAAAATTCGTTTTTTGAGGGAGGTAATCAGTCACAGCAGACCTGTGACAGTGTGTTAGATTGTGATAAAAACGTTTAATATTAATTTGATATCCGTTTTTTTGGGTACTGAGGGGTTAATCATCTGGTTGCTAATGGGTGCAATCCTCTGCTAATTAATACATTTAAAGAATTGTTGACTATAACTGAATTATTATTTTTTTTGTTACTCAACTGTGTTTTTTAAAAGCGCTGCAGCGTTTTTTATATTGCTTGCAAACTTATTGAAAGTATTTTCCAAGCTTGCTAGCTTCATTGCTAGTCTGTTTAAACATGTCTGATACAGAGGAATCTGCTTGTTCATTATGTTTAAAAGCCGTTGTGGAGCCCAATAGAAATATGTGTACCAATTGTATTGATGTTACTTTGAAAAATCAATCTGTACCGCTTAAAAAATTATCACCAGACAACGAGGGGGCAGTTATGCCGTCTAACTCTCCTCACGTGTCAGTAACTTCGTCTCCCGCTCGGGAGGTGCGTGAGATTGAGGCGCCAAGTACATCAAGGCCCTTACAAATCACTTTACATGATATGGCTAATGTTATGAAAGAAGTATTATACAATATGCCAGAGTTAAGAGGCAAGCGCGACAGTTCTGGGTTAAGGACAGAGCGCGCCGATGACACGAGAGCCATGTCTGATACTGCGTCACAATTTGCAGAACATGAGGACGGAGAGCTTCATTCTGTGGGTGACGGTTCTGATTCGGGGAGACCGGATTCAGAAATTTCAAATTTTAAATTTAAGCTTGAGAACCTCCGCGTGTTGCTAGGGGAGGTGTTAGCGGCTCTGAATGATTGTGACACGGTGGCAATCCCAGAGAAATTATGTAAGCTGGATAAATACTACGCGGTGCCGGTGTGTACTGACGTATTTTCTATACCAAAGAGGCTTACAGAGATTATTAGTAAGGAGTGGGATAGACCCGGTGTGCCTTTTTCCCCTCCTCCGATATTTAGAAAAATGTTCCGTATAGACGCCACCACACGAGACTTATGGCAGACGGTCCCTAAGGTGGAGGGAGCAGTTTCTACTTTAGCCAAGCGTACCACTATCCCGGTGGAGGATAGCTGTGCTTTCTCAGATCCAATGGATAAAAAATTAGAGGGTTACCTTAAGAAAATGTTTGTTCAACAAGGTTTTATATTACAGCCTCTTGCATGCATTGCGCCTGTCACTGCTGCAGCGGCATTCTGGTTTGAGTCTCTGGAAGAGGCGATTCGCACAGCACCATTGGATGAGTCTCTGAGCAAGATTAGAACCCTTAAGCTGGCTAATGCGTTTGTTTCGGATGCCGTAGTGCATTTAACCAAACTTACGGCTAAAAATTCCGGATTCGCCATACAGGCGCGCAGAGCGCTTTGGCTTAAATCCTGGTCAGCAGATGTAACTTCTAAGTCTAAATTACTAAACATTCCTTTCAAAGGGCAGACCTTATTCGGGCCCGGCTTGAAGGAAATTATTGCTGACATTACTGGAGGTAAGGGCCACACCCTTCCTCAGGACAGGGCCAAATCGAAGGCCAAACAGTCTAATTTTCGTGCCTTTCGTAATTTCAAGGCAGGAGCAGCATCAACTTCCTCCGCTCCAAAACAGGAAGGAACTACTGCTCGTTACAGACAGGGTTGGAAAGGCAACCAGTCATGGAACAAGGGCAAGAAGGCCAGAAAGCCTACTTCCGCCCCTAAGACAGCATGAAGTCAGGGCCCCCTTTCCGGAGACGGATCTAGTGGGGGGCAGACTCTCTCTCTTCGCCCAGGCTTGGGCAAGAGATGTACAGGATCCCTGGACGCTGGAGATTATATCTCAGGAATACCTTCTGGATTTCAAAACTTCTCCTCCACAAGGGAGGTTTCATCTGTCAAGGTTATCAACAAACCTAGTAAAGAAAGAGGCATTTCTACAATGTGTACAAGACCTCTTAGTGATGGGAGTGATCCACCCAGTTCCGCGGACGGAACAGGGGCAAGGGTTTTATTCAAATCTGTTTGTGGTTCCCAAGAAAGAGGGAACCTTCAGACCAATCTTAGATTTAAAAATCTTAAACAAATTCCTAAGGGTTCCATCGTTCAAGATGGAAACCATTCGGTCCATCCTACCCATGATCCAAGAGGGTCAATATATGACCACAGTGGATTTAAAGGATGCCTACCTTCACATACCGATTCACAAATATCATTATCGGTACCTAAGGTTTGCCTTTCTAGACAGGCATTACCAGTTTGTAGCGCTTCCCTTCGGGTTGGCTACGGCCCCGAGAATTTTTACAAAGTTTCTGGGCTCTCTTCTGGCGGTACTAAGACCACGAGGCATAGCGGTGGCTTCGTACCTAGACGACATTCTGATACAAGCGTCAAGTTTTCAAAATGCAAAGTCTCATACAGAGATAGTTCTAGCATTTCTGAGGTCGCATGGGTGGAAAGTGAACGTGGAAAAGAGTTCTGTTACCACTCACAAGGGTCCCTTTTCTAGGGACTCTTATAGATTCTGTAGAGATGAAGATTTACCTGACGGAGTCCAGGTTATCAAAACTTCTCAATGCTTGCCGTGTCCTTCACTCCATTCCAAGCCCATCAGTAGCTCAGTGCATGGAAGTGATCGGCTTAATGGTTGCGGCAATGGACATAGTGCCATTTGCGCTTACATCTCAGACCGCTGCAACTATGCATGCTAAGTCAATGGAACGGGGATTACTCAGATCTGTCCCCTTTGCTAAATCTGGACCAGGAGACCAGAGATTCTCTTCTCTGGTGGTTATCACGGGTTCATCTGTCCAAAGGAATGTCCTTTCGCAGACCAGATTGGACGATTGTAACAGATGCCAGCCTACTAGGCTGGGGAGCAGTCTGGAACTCCCTGAAGGCTCAGGGATCGTGGACTCAGGAGGAGAAACTCCTCCCAATAAACATTCTAGAATTAAGGGCAATATTCAATGCTCTTCTAGCTTGGCCTCAGTTGGCAACACTAAGGTTCATCAGATTTCAGTCGGACAACATCACGACTGTGGCTTACATCAATCATCAACGAGGAACCAGGAGTTCCCTAGCGATGTTGGAAATCTCGAAGATAATTCGCTGGGCAGAGTCTCACTCTTGCCACCTGTCAGCGATCTACATCCCAGGCGTGGAGAACTGGGAGGCGGATTTTTTAAGTCGCCAGACTTTTCATCCGGGGGAGTGGGAACTTCACCCGGAGGTATTTGCCCAACTAATTCTTCGTTGGGGCAAACCGGATCTGGATCTCATGGCATCTCGCCAGAACGCCAAGCTTCCTTGTTACGGATCCAGGTCCAGGGACCCGGGAGCGGTGCTGGTAGATGCACTAGCAGCCCCTTGGGTTTTCAACATAGCTTATGTGTTTCCACCTTTTCCGTTGGTTCCTCGACTGATTGCCAGGATCAAACAGGAGAGAGCATTGGTGATTCTGATAGCGCCTGCGTGGCCACGCAGGACCTGGTATGCAGACCTAGTGGACATGTCGTCCTGTCCACCATGGTCTCTACCCCTGAGGCAGGACCTTCTAATTCAGGGTCCTTTTAACCATCCAAACCTAATTTCTCTGAGGCTGACTGCTTGGAAATTGAACGCTTGATTTTATCAAAGCGTGTGTTTCCGGATTCGGTTATTGATACATTAATACAGGCTCGGAAACCTGTTACCAGAAAAATTTACCACAAGATATGGCGTACATATTTATATTGGTGTGAATCCAAGAGTTACTCATGGAGTAAGGTTAGGATTCCTAGGATATTGTCTTTTCTACAAGAGGGTTTAAAAAAGGGCTTATCCGCTAGTTCACTAAAGGGACAGATTTCTGCTCTGTCTATTCTTTTACACAAGCGTCTGTCAGAGAATCCAGACGTCCAGGCCTTTTGTCAGGCTTTGGCTAGGATTAAGCCTGTGTTTAAGGCTGTTGCTCCTCCGTGGAGCTTAAACTTGGTTCTTAATGTTCTCCAGGGTGTTCCGTTTGAACCCCTTCATTCCATTGATGTTAAGCTTTTATCTTGGAAAGTTCTGTTTTTGATGGCTATTTCCTCTGCTCGACGAGTCTCTGAGTTATCTGCCTTACATTGTGATTCTCCTTATCTGATCTTTCATTCAGACAAGGTAGTCCTGCGTACTAAACCTGGGTTTTTACCTAAGGTTGTTTCTAACAAGAATATCAATCAAGAGATTGTTGTTCCATCCTTATGTCCTAATCCTTCTTCAAAGAAGGAACGTCTTTGGCATAATCTAGACGTGGTCCGTGCTCTGAAGTTCTACTTACAGGCAACTAAAGATTTTCGACAAACTTCTTCTCTGTTTGTCGTTTACTCTGGACAGAGGAGAGGTCAAAGGGCTTCGGCTACCTCTCTCTCTTTTTGGCTTCGTAGCATAATACGCTTAGCTTATGAGACTGCTGGACAGCAGCCTCCTGAAAGAATTACAGCTCATTCCACTAGAGCTGTGGCTTCCACCTGGGCCTTTAAGAATGAGGCCTCTGTTGAACAGATTTGCAAGGCTGCAACTTGGTCTTCACTTCATACTTTTTCCAAATTTTACAAATTTGACACTTTTGATTCTTCGGAGGCTGTTTTTCGGAGAAAGGTTCTACAGGCAGTGGTTCCTTCTGTTTAATGTTCCTGCCTTGTCCCTCCCATGATCCGTGTACTTTAGCTTTGGTATTGGTATCCCATAAGTAATGGATGACCCGTGGACTGAACACACTTAACAAGAGAAAACATAATTTATGCTTACCTGATAAATTTATTTCTCTTGTAGTGTGTTCAGTCCACGGCCCGCCCTGTCTATTTGCGGCAGGTTCTACATTTTAAATTATAACTCCAGTCACCACTGCACCCTATAGTTTCTCCTTTCTCGTCTTGTTTCGGTCGAATGACTGGATATGACATGTGAGGGGAGGAGCTATATAGCAGCTCTTCTCGGGTGATCCTCTTGCAACTTCCTGTTGGGGAGGAGAATATATCCCATAAGTAATGGATGACCCGTGGACTGAACACACTACAAGAGAAATAAATTTATCAGGTAAGCATAAATTATGTTTTTTAAACAATAACAATTTTAGTGTAGACTGCCCCTTTAGGCAAGTATTGTAGCTACAGATGAACTTTTCATCTGTAATTTTGAACCATTTACAAGTAAATTATAAAGAAGTAATAATCACAAATGTCCACATAGAACTATCAATACAGTCAAATATGTTTAGAATTTATTTTCTCAATCCATTAAAAAAAAAAAAAAAAAGAATATTGTACAAAAGTCAGAAACAATTTAATTTTAACGTATTTCACTTATTCTAAACCAACTTTAAATTTATTTATTTTTTTACATTTTATTAATATGAACATGTAAAGAACGAAAAATTTAACTTAAACAAATGTAGATGTACAATTTTTATGAATGAGTTTTTGTTAAATATACTATTAAAAACAGGGGCACTTTTATTCATAAAAGTTTACATTGCAGCAGTTTTGTTAAAATACTTACCTTTTTCTTCTTCCAAGCCAGACCAGCAATCCCCTGCCCACTTCTCATGCTGTACTTCACACAGCAATGATAAAACCGGCTTCCTCCAATCACAAGGTGGCCTCAGGAAATGTTTGCTCTGGGGGGGGAAGCCATGATTGGAGGAAACCAGATTTGTCATTGCTGACGTAAGTACAGAGAATCTGCGAGCGGGGGTTTGCTGGTCCGGCTTGGAAGAAGAAAAAGGTAAGTATTTTAACAAAACCACTGCAATGTAAACTTTCATGAATGAAAGTGCCCCTGTTTTTAAAAGTATTTTTAAAAACCGGGCACTCATTCATGAAAATGTACATTCACTTTAAGTTTTAAACTAAACAAAAAGCAAATAGTGCATGCAGCGAATATTCGGGGAAACAAATTTCCTTGAATATTCAGATCAAAATTTTTGTCCAAAACTAAATTTTCTTCCCTGCACATCTCTAATTGTGCTTGGATACTGAATTAATTATCCCTGTGTAAATCAGCCACTATCAGTCACTCTCCTGGAAGAATTAATTAAAAAAACATGAAAATATCATTTAATCTTTGGTCTATAATTAAAGTGATTGTAAACTTTAATGAATTAAAGCCCAGGATCAAAAAATAATCTTAAAAACAGAGGCACTTTGATTCATTAAAGTTTACAGAAAGTTATTTTTTAAAATACTTACCTTTTGCGTTATGGTAAACACAGCGCCGATCCTACACTTGCATCTTCTGCTATATTTAGCATATGAATAACGAATCCGACTTCCTCCAATCGTTGCGTGCCACCTTTGGTATCCAGCTTGTGGGCCACGCAACAATTGGAGGAAGCCTGATTCGTCATTCATATACTAAATACAACAGGTGATGCGGGTGGAGCATCAGCATAATGTTTACCCTAACGCAAAGGTAAGTATTTAAAAAAAAAAAAAATAAGCGTCTTTGTAAACTTTAATGAATTAAAGTGCCTCTGTTTTTAAGATTATTTTTTGATCCTGGGCTTTAATTAATTAAAGTTTACAATCACTGTAATACATAGGAAGTAGGTTTATAAAAATAACACATTGCTACATATAATCAGTCCATATTTTATTCCGTTAAAATATGTGTTGGAGTAGAGCTTGATCAAGTACAAGTACATTTGTAGTGCAGTGTTCCATTGCCAATAACTACATGTGCGCACAAAAAAGTTAGATTTTTTTCTTTAAATAGGCACCTTTTGCTTCTTGTAAAATACTACTTAGCTTATTTTATTTTTTACAAAAACGGATCATGTGCATAAATCTACCTGCATACTGATTTTGAGAATAATTAACTGTTTTTTTTTTTCTGTAGACAATTACAGAAATCCTATTTTCTCCAACATTGGTGTGTCCGGTCCACGGCTTCATCCTTACTTGTAGGATATTCTCTTCCCCTACAGGAAATGACAAAGAGAGCACCCAGCAAGAGCTGTCCATATAGCCCCCCCTCTGGCTCTGCCCCCCAGTCATTCTCTTTGCCGCTCTGAACAAGTAGCATCTCCACGGGGATGGTAAAGAGTATGTGGTGTTAGTTGTAGTTTTTTATTTCTTCTATCAAGAGTTTGTTATTTTAAAATAGTGCCGGTTTGTACTATTTACTCTACAACAGAAAATGAAGAAGATTTCTGTTAAAGAGGAGTATGATTTTAGCGGTAGTAACTAAAATCTGTTGCTGTTCCCACGCAGGGCTGTTGAAACCAGAGAACTTCAGTTGGGGGGAACAGTTTGCAGGCTTATCTGCTGCAGGTATGATCAGTCATATTTCTAACAAGACATGTTAATGCTAGAAGACTGCCAGTTTTTCCCTTAAGGGGTAAGTAAGCCATTTTCTTAGATTCATAACAGATTAAGGCTTATTATTGGGCTCTATACTGGTTGACACTATTGTGGGCTAAATCGATTGATTTATTTCATGTTTTAGAGTGTTTTTGTGTAAGTAAAAGCACTTTTGGGAACGTTTTTATTCGCCTGGCATTTAGTTAGACTACTATTTCAGTCAGAAAGGCCCCTTCACTCTGGTATGCAGAGGAAGGAGGCCCCGTTTTCGCGCCTCAATTGCGCAGTTTACTTCCATGGCAGTGCATGCAGCTTCATGTGAGGGGTCCTGTGGCTACAAAAACGGACTCAGGAAGGTTTATTTCAGTGCTGAATAACTCTCGGGGAAGGTAAAGAGCCGCAGCAAGGCTGTGGCTGTGATTGTAGTGTGCTAAAATTGTTAATTTGAACAAATAGCTCCGGTTTGCTCATTTTAAGGGTTAAAGTCTTGAAACTTGGTGTGCAATACTTTCAAGGCATTAGGATTCTGGGGTAAAGTTTTTGTAAAAATCGGACATTGCCTTCATTGTTTTTCAAAATATCAGAAATAAAGTGTGCCTGTTTATTATTTAAAGGGACAGTAACGCTTTTCTTTAAAAACGCTTTTATTGCATTATTAGCCTGCCAAAGTATGTCTAACATGTCTATACCTTCAGATGACTTATGTTCTGTGTGTATGAAAGCCAAGGTGGTTCCCCCTGTTAATGTATGCGCAAATTGTGTCATAGCGTCCAAACAAAGTATGGACAGTACTGCCACATTGCATAAGATTGCCCAAGATGATTCTTCTAATGAAGGTAGTGGGGATAGTTCTTCATCCTCTCCTTCTTTGTCGACACCAGTTTTGCCCGCGCAGGCGATACCTAGTACATCTAGCGCGCCAATGCTTGTTACTATGCAACAATTAACAGCAGTAATGGATAATTCTATAGCAAATCTGTTATCCAAACTGCCATCCTAGCCTAGAAAGCGTGATAGCTCAGTTTTAAATACAGAAGATGAGCAGGTTGGCGCTGAGGACAATTTATCAGTTATTCCCTCACATCAATCTGATTTGGCAGTGAGGGAGGGTCTGTCCGAGGGGGAAATTTCTGATTCAGGAAAAGTTTCTCAGCAGGCAGACACTGATGTCGTAACATTTAAATTTAAGTTAGAACATCTCCGCGCCCTGCTTAAGGAGGTCCTAACTACTCTCGATGACTGTGATTCTTTGGTAATTCCAGAGAAATTGTGCAAGATGGACAAATTCTTAGAGGTCCCAGTGCACGCTGATGCCTTTCCGATACCCAAGCGGGTGGCGGACATAGTGACTAAGGAGTGGGAAAAGCCAGGTATACCTTTTGTTCCACCTCCTATATTCAAGAAAATGTTCCCCATTGTTGACCCCAGAAGGGACGCATGGCAAACGGTTCCTAAGGTTGAGGGGGCAGTGTCAACGTTAGCTAAGCACACAACTATTCCTATTGAGGACAGTTGCGCTTTTAAAGATCCTATGGATAAAAAATTGGAAGGATTGCTAAAAAAGATATTTGTTCAACAAGGTTTCCTTCTTCAACCAATCTCGTGCATTATTCCTGTCACCACGGCAGCGTATTTTTGGTTCGAGGAACTAGAAAATTCGCTCCAAAAAGAGACTCCATATGATGAAGTCATGGACAGAATTCACGCACTAAAGTTGGCTAATTCCTTTATTTTGGATGCCGCTTTCCAATTGGCTAACTTAGCGGCGAAAAATTCAGGTTTTGCGATAGTGGCACGCGGAGCGCTTTGGCTAAAATCCTGGTCGGCGGATGTGTCGTCCAAGAATAAATTGCTTAATATTCCTTTCAAGGGTAAGACCCTTTTCGGGCCAGAATTGAAAGAGATTATTTCAGATATTACTGGGGGAAAGGGAAATGCCCTCCCACAGGATAGGCCTTTCAAGGCTAAGAACAAATCTAATTTTCGTTCCTTTCGCAATTTCAGGAACGGACCGAATCCTAACTCTGCGGCCTCCAGACATGAAGGCAACTCTTCTCAGCCTAAACCAGCATGGAAACCATTGCAAGGCTGGAACAAGGGTAAACAGGCCAAGAAGCCTGCTGCTGCTACCAAGACAGCATGAAGGGGTAGCCCCCCATCCGGGACCGGATCTAGTAGGGGGCAGACTTTTTGTCTTTGCTCAGGCTTGGGCAAGAGATGTTCCGGATCCCTGGGCACTAGAAATAGTCTCTCAGGGGTATCTTCTAGAGTTCAAGAAACTTCCTCCAATGGGAAGGTTCCACATGTCTCGATTATCTTCAGACCAGATAAAGAGACAGGCATTCTTACATTGCGTAGGAGACCTATTAAAGATGGGAGTGATACACCCAGTTCCAACAGCGGAACAAGGTCTGGGTTTTTACTCAAACCTGTTTGTAGTTCCCAAAAAAGAGGGAACTTTCAGGCCAATTCTGGATCTAAAAATTCTAAACAAATTCCTCAGAATTCCATCATTCAAAATGGAAACCATTCGGACAATTTTACAGACAATCCAGGAGGGTCAATATATGACTACCGTGGACTTAAAGGATGCATACCTGCATATTCCTATCCACAAAGATCATCATCAGTTCCTGAGGTTCGCCTTTCTGGACAAACATTACCAGTTTGTGGCTCTTCCATTCGGTTTAGCCACTGCTCCCAGAATTTTTACAAAGGTGCTAGGGTCCCTTCTAGCGGTTCTAAGACCGAGGGGTATTGCTGTAGCACCTTACCTAGACGACATTCTAATCCAAGCGTCGTCCCTTTCCAAAGCAAGGGCTCATACAGACATTGTTTTAGCCTTTCTCAGGTCTCACGGGTGGAAGGTGAACGTAGAAAAGAGTTCCCTGTCCCCGTCCACAAGGGTTCCCTTTCTGGGAACAATAATAGATTCTGTAGAAATGAAGATTTTCCTGACAGAGGTCAGAAAATTAAAGCTTCTAAACGCTTGTCAAGTTCTTTAATCTATTCCTCATCCTTCCATAGCTCAGTGCATGGAGGTAATAGGATTAATGGTTGCAGCAATGGACGTGGTTCCTTTTGCTCGAATTCATCTAAGACCATTACAACTGTGCATGCTCAAACAGTGGAATGGGGATTATGCAGACTTGTCTCCCCAGATTCAAGTAGACCAGGTAACCAGAGACTCACTCCGCTGGTGGTTGACTCAGGATCACCTGTCTCAGGGAATGAGTTTCCACAGACCAGAGTGGGTCATCGTCAGGACCGACACCAGTCTCTTAGGCTGGGGCGCGGTCTGGGACTCCCTGAAAGCTCAGGGTCTTTGGTCTCGGGAAGAGTCTCTCCTCCCGATAAACATTTTGGAACTGAGAGCGATATTCAATGCGCTCCTGGCCTGGCCTCACCTAGCGAAGGCCAGATTCATAAGATTTCAGTCGGACAACATGACGACTGTAGCGTACATCCAATCATCAGGGGGGAACAAAGAGTTCCTTGGCGATGAGAGAGGTATCCAAGATCATCAAATGGGCAGAGGATCACTCCTACCACCTATCTGCAATTCACATCCCAGGAGTGGACAACTGGGAGGCGGATTATTTGAGTCGTCAGACTTTTCATCCGGGGGAGTGGGAACTCCACCCGGAGGTTTTTGCCCAGTTAACTCAACTATGTGGCATTCCAGATATGGATCTGATGGCGTCTCGCCAGAATGCCAAGGTTCCTCGATACGGATCCAGATCCAGGGACCCCAAGGCGACACTGGTGGATGCATTAGTGGCGCTTTGGTGGTTCAACCTAGCTTATGTGTTTCCACCGTTTCCTCTCCTTCCCAGGCTCGTAGCCAGGATCAAACAGGAAAAGACCTCGGTGATTCTAATAGCCCCTGCGTGGCCACGCAGGACTTGGTATGCAGACCTGGTGAATATGTCATCGGCTCCACCATGGAAGCTACCTTTTGAGGCAGGATCTTCTAGTACAAGGTCCATTCGAACATCCAAATCTAGTCTCTCTCCAACTGACTGCTTGGAAATTGAACGCTTGATTCTATCTAAGCGTGGGTTTTCAGATTCAGTCATAGATACTCAGGTTCAAGCCAGAAAACCTGTAACTAGGAAGATTTACCATAAGATATGGCAAAAATATATCCGTTGGTGGGAATCCAAGGGATTCACTTGGAGTAGAATTAAAATTCCTAGGATACTTTCCTTTCTCCAAGAAGGTCTGGATAAAGGTTTGTCAGCTAGTTCCTTAAAAGGACAGATATCTGCTCTGTCTGTTTTGTTACACAAACGTCTGGCAGCAGTGCCAGATGTACAGGCGTTTGTACAGGCGATAGTTAGAATCAAGCCTGTTTACAGACCCATGACTCCTCCTTGGAGTCTAAATTTAGTTCTTTCAGTTCTTCAGGGGGTTCCGTTTGAACCCATGCATTCCATAGATATTAAGTTACTATCTTGGAAAGTTCTGTTTTTGGTTGCTATTTCTTCTGCTAGAAGAGTTTCTGAATTATCTGCTTTGCAGTGTACTTCTCCCTATCTGGTATTCCATACAGATAAGGTAGTTTTACGTACCAAGCCTGGTTTTCTTCCAAAGGTAGTTTCCAACAGGAATATTAACCAGGAAATTGTTGTTCCTTCTCTGTGTCCGAATCCAGTTTCAAAGAAGGAACGCTTGTTACACAATCTAGATGTGGTCTGTTAAAGTTCTATTTAGAAGCAACAAAGGATTTCAGACAGACATCATCCTTGTTTGTTGTGTATTCTGGTAAGAGGAGAGGACAGAAAGCTACTGCTACCTCTCTTTCTTTTTGGCTGAAAAGCATCATCCGATTGGCTTATGAGACTGCCGGACAGCAGCCTCCTGTTGATCAGATCTGTAAGGCAGCGACTTGGTCTTCTCTGCATACTTTTGCCAAATTTTACAAATTCGATACTTATGCTTCTTCGGAGGCTATTTTTGGGAGAAAGGTTTTGCAAGCCGTGGTGCCTTCTGTTTAGGTAACCTGGTTTGCTCCCTCCCTTCATCCGTGTCCTAAAGCTTTGGTATTGGTTCCCACAAGTAAGGATGAAGCCGTGGACCGGACACACCAATGTTGGAGAAAACAGAATTTATGTTTACCTGATAAATTTCTTTCTCCAACGGTGTGTCCGTTCCACGGCCCGCCCTGGTTTTTAATCAGGTTTGAAACATTTCTTTCTTTATACACTACAATCACCATGGCACCCTATGGTTTCTCCTTTTTCTCCTAACCTTCGGTCGAATGACTGGGGGGCGGAGCCAGAGGGGGGGCTATATGGACAGCTCTTGCTGGGTGCTCTCTTTGCCATTTCCTGTAGGGGAAGAGAATATCCCACAAGTAAGGATGAAGCCGTGGACCGGACACACCGTTGGAGAAAGAAATTTATCAGGTAAACATAAATTCTGTTTTTTTCTAATTTATACAAAGTTATGCTCCTGTGCCATGAGCAAATGAGAAGCAAGCATATGTGCATATGCTCCAGTCACTGGCTGTATCCTTACCTGGAGAAGAATAAGGGGGGGGGGAGTGGTTTCCCGGTGTGATATATTCACTGTGCATTTATACCTTGTGCATGGGTTAAACACATAGTAAAAGAAAGGAATTTGGTAAAAAAATAAAGCATTTATTTTTACACTAGAAAGCAGTTCCACTTGTGGCAACTTTACTTGGTTTATGCTAGTATATTAGAATATTATATTACTACTGCAAATAAGAAGTACAAATTACCTGAAGTTGTTTCCAGCTCAAAACATATGACATTTTACTTGTATATCATTTTACTGCAGTCGATACACAGACATCATGTACATTTATAGATTAGGATGTTATATTTAGCCTGCTGATGTATATAATGCAGGCACATCTATGTTGGTTTAGTTGTTTGGAATGTAGTACTGTGAAATGTATACTCCTTCCCTAATGGGAATCTGGAATTACTTTGACATATATTTATATAAGACTCTCAATATTATAGCTTTCCTCTATACCCACTCTATATTATGCAAACTAAAGTTCAGGGGTTCAGTTTTTATATTGTCCCCTATATTTCTGTCTAAAAAAATAATACACTAAGCCTAAATTGTTGAGATGTATATATATATATATATATGTATATATGTGTGTGTGTGTGTATGTGTGTGTGTGTATGTATGTATGTATATATATATATATATATATATATATGTGTGTGTGTGTGTGTATATATATATATATAATCACAGTAACATTTATTCTATAACATTTATTTGAAAAAAACATAAATTGCAACATATATGACCTCTTATAAATAAAAAATTAATTAAATTCACTTTTTTAATAGGTTTATGCAGTTTATAAACGCTTAAGTATCAAAACATGTCTGTTTTACAAATGTTTTTACTGGTTATTTATGTAAATACACACATTACCCAGCTGTTCCTTCCCTCTTATTAAAGGGACAATGTAGTCAAATATACACTTGTGTTGTAACAACAGTATACCAATAAATAAATCTTTTTTTCAAAGTACATCCTATTTCAAATCTTTATCGTTTACAATATATCAGTTTTAGAATTTTTACCTTTTTCCAAAACTACGGATGTATACTCCGTAACTGTATTCAAATCCTGGAGGATAACTCCAGTTGGAACATGGCGACTACCGGATGCAATGCGCATGCGCAATTTCACGCAACGTCATCGGCAACGTCACCGTCTTATATGCATAGATTGCAAAGTAATGTGCGCATGTGTTATTTTCTGCTGTTGGTGATGTCGGCTTCTCTGCCGCAGTATGCGCATGCGATACTAACAGAAAACGATTGCGCATGCGTTTAATGACAAAATTGTATTACATGCTAATACTGGGCTTACGATTGGCCAGTATGTTATTGCTTAGACGGCCCACATTTGAGGGCTGGATAACGTGACGTGATTGACATAAAATAAAAGTTTATTATTTTTAATTTCAATTAGAAATATAAGCAGTTTTGCAATATACTTCCATTAGCAAAAATGCATCTAATAAAAGTTATTACTGCTTCTAATAAAAGCAATAAAGATTGATGTACAATGTCAGTGTTTGTATCATTGATGATATAATACAGCATGTAATGTGATGACATTTAAGATCCTATTATGTTATGTGTGATGTCATTGTAATGTCATCAATTATGCCACAAAAAATCTCTCAGGAGGGAGGAAGAAATGTGCTCAGTATATAATAAAGCACCCAAGCTACGTAAGAATATGTCGGAAGACAACACTTTAAGTGATTAAAAGATTTCCTAGTCTGATTTGTCATATAACTGTATTTCTTTGTTACAAAAATATGTTTCTCTCATTAAATAAATAATTCTTGTCTTCATGCCAACTTAATAAAACAATTAACCTTTTTAATTGTTTGATATAATGTCTGTTATGAGCACAAATATTGTATTGTGTAGGATACAGACCTATTTGTTGATAGTATCATCTAATCTGCTCCTGTTTCAAATACAGAGGGTTAAAAGAAAATAGAAATAAATGGCTTTTATAGCAAGTGCAGTTGCCAATATACGGGTGCTAATTGATGGGTATGCTCTAGCTTGCCTGTCAATCAACCTAGTTAACAGGAGGATACTTATCAATTAGTGGCTAAATATGTTCTCATATAGGCACCAGACGGCATTTTAGAGGTAATGCTCTATTGTTAAAAAGTCAGATCACCTTGAAATTTTATATAAAATGTTTAGTTTAACAACTTTGCATTATACTTTCATTATTTATTTTGCCCCCCTATTCATAAAATTTAGCTCTGGAGAATTAGCCTTTTTTTAATTCTCAAAACTGAAAAAACACACTTCAGGCTTGTCAAAGTTAACCATGCTACATAAACAGATAACTGCAAAACAATGCACTTTATACTAATATCACTGTGGCCACGGTTGTCAGATGCAGACTCAAGCCCAGATTGACATCTCCAAATAAGGCAAAGGGTTGGTGGAGTTTGGCTATAGAAAAACAAATGCAGCAAATAAGATGTTAAT